>NW_027133266.1:0-7252 GCF_026122565.2 Emydura macquarii macquarii
ACCCCAAATGGTTTATAAAAGAATGGAAATCTAATTCAAATCAAATCAAATCACAATGATTATGTTTTTAAGTTCAGTTCTTAGGCTTTGCCTTCTTAAATGCCAAACATTTTTCATTTTGCTTCCTTTAGACTGGAATCGAAATGCACGTATTTTTTGTTGTGAATCATTTTAGAACGAAATGCAGTTTTTTGGTGAAAATGTTCATATACTTTTGAAAGGCATTTTTCATTGAAAACGTTTCTGATGAAACATTCTTGACCAGCTCCAGTTTCCAGCTTATTTACAGGGCTCTTGTTCAGTCTAGTAACACAGAGTAAAATATTGTCTTTCAATCGGAAATAAAGGCCAGATCCAAAGGGACATAGACAGATTAAGGGCCAACTGCTCTGAGAGCACCTACCAGTTCAAGCCCTGCTCTAAAAATAGCTGGGGCAAGTGAGAGATACAGAAAGAGTGAGTATGGGGCCAGAGTACCCAAGAGTCTGTGGCTGAAGCACTCACCTGGGATGTGGGAGAACCAGGTTTGATTCCCTGCCTTTGATTTGGGCAGGGATTTGGGCAGATCTTTCCCATCCCAGGTGAGTTTTCTAGTAACAAGCGCTCAGTAAGCCACATGGCAGAGGTAGACTCCAAGGAGGGATTTTGAGGACTTGCTCCCAGGGGGGCAGGAGTGTGAGTAGCCCCCAAGAACAAAGGAAAGGGATTAATAACGGGGAGGGACCTACCTTAAAGATTCAGCATGTCACAGGAGCGGCCATGCAGCGAGTGAGGGGTCCCAGCGCCACACAGAGCACCCCAGGAACTGAAGGGATGTTCTGGGGTTGAGGGGGAAATGGATCCCGAAGCTGTATGTGAACTCTGACCAGGGGAAAGTGAAAGCACCAGGGGCATGTCACACATTAACCCTGCAGATTTATTATCTGGCAAGGATCCAGGGCAGGTGTTTGGTTACCCGCAGAGACACAGTGAGCAATGAGGAGTTTATATGGTGATGGAGCTCCGGTTCATTCTCCCATTGCGTGGGAGGCCCATTGCAGATCAGCCCTGAGTGCTGATACTGCCCTGCCCCTGGATCTCCTCCCCACTCCCATCCCGTCTCTTTCCCCACCCCAAGCTGCCCCCCGTCCCATGCATAGAAAACAGCAGCCCAGGGGTCTAAGGTTCAGTGCAAAGTAATGCAAGGGACTCAAACATGAGTCAGGAAGTGCAGCGTATAACCAGCACCAGTGACCTTTCAGGAGGCAGCCTTGTGATGGTGCATCCCAGTGTATCTATGCGCCTACTGGGATCATCAGTAGGGTTTAAACCCAGGATCTTCAATGCCACAGCACAGGCCTCTGCTAATTGAGCTAAGGAATGAGCTTGTTTATCATTTGGAAACCCTGGTTGGGTGGCATTCAGGGATTAGACCTAGGCCCTAGACCCTATAGAGCAAAATGCATGGGTCACTACCACCTGGCTAAAGACAGAGAACTGCCTCATGAACCTAATTCCTGTTCTCATCACTACAGGAGCCCAGAGAGCTGCACTGGCCTAGCGGGGGTTACATGTGGGACCTGATCCAGCTCATCCAGTGTCAGAGCCTCATTTATAACTGTCTGGCTGTGCCGTTCTGTGTGTGTGTGCGTGATCCAGACACACCACACCTGATGGGAGTGTTGGCTGCTGGGAAGGGAGGCTGCTAGGGGGCGGTTGTCAGCCTGGAAGCCCTGCGTCTGTTCAGCGTCCTCCAAACCCAACCCTGTGCAGGATGAAGTCTTCCTGAGAGCTGAGATGCTTCAGAACCAGGGGTTCATCCACAGGCAGGCTCCGACCCTGGGCCCTGCTCCAGAAATTTCCAGATCAATACATCAAACAGTCCATTGCTGCCTGAGGATTATAACCCAGGTTTTGTCTTGTTAAAACTCCCTCAAAACCACAAGAGAGTCACCACCCTTTCCACTGTCAACACACAAATGTCGTTAACACAACCCCAGCTCTGGTGTAATTACCCCTGCCCCCTAATGCAGACAGATTCCAGCCCCTGGTTATGTTTTGCTTCCATGACCAAAGGGGTCAGGTCCATGCACAGATCAGACACGGGACTTTCCATCACAGAGGGTGGAAAGAAAGATCTTGGAGCTAATGTCCAGGGCGTGGTGGATTTTGGATTCTATTCCCAACTGTGCCACTGATTCACTGCGTGAGCTTTGGTGAGTCCCTTCCTGGCTAGTGCCTCAGTTTGCCCTTTCTAAAGTCAGCGGCTGTAGCAGATTGCAACAGGCTCCTTGCCCTTCTGGGTCCTCTGGGTGGTCTGCCCCCTCTGCAATAACTGGACTTGTAGGCATCACCTGGTGCAATCACCTGTGCTTGTTTATTTACAGTGTGCTGATAAAGTTCCCACTCCCAAGCCAGGCCCGCTTGGCCTGAGGCTCTAGGCTGCTCATCCGTTTTGGTCAGGAGGCAAACTAAGGAGCCAAGTTCCTACCCTCCTTCCTGGCCATGCCTCCCAGTGGTTTCTCCCTGGCTTCCCAGCGAGGGGAATGGCTGTTCCCACTTACCCCATTAAGCCTGGTCCTGGCTTGGGTTAAGTCAGCGCCTCCAGCTGTCACCCTTTTCTCTACTGTCGGGGCTCTGCTGGTCTAGCTTACTCCGGCCCGGGAGGAGGTGCTCTGCGACTGTGGGGCCTGCTGCCGTTCCTCCGTCTGATCACGTCTCCGAGCAGAGTTCCCCTGGGCTGTGTCCGCTGACTCCTTGGCTACCTTTGAGAAGCGGTGGGCGCTGTCTGGGGCTCTCTGGTTCCCTTCAAGTTCCCTCCGTTTAGCCCTTTGACCTTCACGCCTGGCCTTGTTTTTTCATTTGTTGTCCCGCATAATTAGTTGAATCCGGGTGCAGTAGCTCCTTCCCTTCGGGCGGGGAAGGGCTTTTAGCTGTGGGCGGGTGTGCTCAAATAGTACTCCAGTCCAGGCAGCCACGGGGGGTGTTGGCAGAGGGCCGAGGGCCTTATACTCTCTGCTACATTTGCCGTCTTCAGGAAGGTGTTAGCCACCCGTGCAAATCTAAAAGCAGACGTGGAAATGGCAGCACCCCAGTGTGTGCTCTGACCCTGTACTAACAAAGCAGCGTGGGCAGCCCCAGCACCACAAAGACGGCCACAACTTAAACCAGCCGGTGTACGGGAGAAAACCAACGTCATTGCAAAAGGCCATTTTAAAACGGCACTGCCGCTGCCAGGCACAGGCCGGGTAAACGCCAACGGGAAAATGATTTCGACATCCCATGTGCTCCCCTCGCTGCCTCTGCTCCCTGCATCCTCGGGGGCTGGGCCGCCGCTCCCCCGCATCCCCTCACACCTCAGGAAAGACGGGGGCTTTCCTTATGCTCTGAGGAGCAGGGTTATGTGTGTGAGGGGGAAAAGGCGGCTCCCCTCTCACCCCCCACCCCACTTCCTATCCTGCTCCTCTCCCCTCCGGTTTCCATCCCCTGTTCTCCTGCCCCCCATCTGCCCGCTTTCCCTTCTCCTCCCCTCAGCCCATTTCTACCCTCCCTTCCCTCTGCCCAGTGCCCAATGCCCGTCCCCCATTGTCCCTCTCTTAGCTGAGGGCTTTTCCGGTCCCCCCAGCCTATTGAAATCCTCCCTCTATGACAGTTGGGCTACCCCTCCCCCCGCCGCTCAGGTGACAGTTGGGGTCCCCCCATTACCCACCCCCCCAGATGGCAGTTGCCCCCCCACCCCCGACGGTTCCATGGCCGACTCTCCTGGCCAGGCTCCTTCCCCCTCACAGCAGTTTGTCCAAGTAGCTCCCCCAAGCTCGCTGCCCCCAGTGCTGACGTGTTCTGACGTGTTCGGCCCGTTCCAGCAGGGCCCCCCCACCCGGCTAGGCCACTGCAAGTCTCCAGCCTACAAAGCAAAGGACCTCCCCATCCCTAGGGGTTTTTAAGGCCCGGCTTGACAAAGCCCCGGCTGGGATGATTCAGTCGGGGTTGGTCCTGCTTCGAGCAGGGGGTTGGACTAGATGATCTCCTGAGGCCCCTTCCAGCCCTCATCTTCTATGGTCCCCGGACTGTTTGCTCCCCTATTTATGTCGCCGTGCCCTGAAGTGAAAACCCGTGGGTCACGCTGGCACGGGCCAGCCGCAGCCAGCCGCCCCAGTGAGCGTGGGGAAGAGATGGGGCTCGGCCTGCTGAGTATTGGGCCTAGCACCTGGAGGCTGTGCTGGTGGGCACCATGGACGCGTTTAACAACTGGGGCAACTTCCTGGAGCAGGTCCTGGCTGACAGGAGCCAGCACTATCCCCCTAGCAACAGCTGCTTCATCTTCTTCTCCCTGATCTCTCCCTGCATGGACTACTGCCTGGACCCAGACAGCCCCATGTTCTTCCTGCTGGCCCTGCCGTGCAGCTTGCAGGCCTTTGACTGCTATTTCCAAGCCTTTGCTTTTCAGTATGCTTACAGCATGGATAAGCCCAAGGGTCGACCCTGGGCATGGGAGGCCTGGCGCCGGACTCCCGTACCCCTGTTCCACTGCTCCTTTAAGCAGCATGCCAACTGCATAAGATGCACAGGGACCCTCCACATCAACCAGTGCTTGGCTGACATCCCAGCCCCAAGCTATCCCCAAGGCCACTACCATGGCTGATGCCCCTGAGGAGTGGGGGAGGTGGGGGTACCAGGCACTCACCACGGCTCTGTCATGATCGGCTTCTCTTGCTTTCCTGGGCTCTTTGCCCTCCGAGGGGCGCTGCTTCTTCAGAGGAGGATACAGCATCCCCTTTTCCTTTCCCAGGATCCTGGGTCCACACCTAACCAGCCTGGGGCTGCAGTCAGTCTCTGCCCAGGTGGCAGGAGCCAGGGCTGTTGGGATGTGGAAGGGCCGGGCTCAGCTGCTCTTGCCATCGGCTGATGGAGCTGGATCCCCCGTTTGACTCTCAACCCTTCCCCGTCCCCACTCTAAACACTGAACCCACTCCCCTCCCTGCGCTGGAGATAGAACCCAAGAGTCCTGGCTCCCAGTCCACTGCTCTAACCACTAGACACCACTCCCCTCGCGCAGATGGGGATGGAACAGGAGTCCTGACTCCTTGGCTGGGAATTCGGGGGCCAGGCGGTTCTGCAATGAGTCAGGGGTGGGTGCTACTGCGCTGGCCCTTTGCCTGGGTCTGGCTAGCATTGTGATTGGCACTAATAAAGCTTCCAAGCATCCCTAAGTCTCTGGTTTCTCTGTGCTGCGTCCCACACGCCCAGCTTTCAGGACCCTGCTGCCCCTCCACGCAGCAGTCGGCCCCTCCATCCACGTCAACCAAACAGCCGCTGCTCCCAGGGGCGGGGTGTACCGTGGAGTTTCAAGGGCCACTGGAGAGAGGCTGGTCTAGGGGCAGGTCCAGCTTCTCTTTCTCTCCTGTCCTCCTCGCATCTTGGGAAAAGCCTCTATTTAGTTCAGTCTGGGAGCACCTGTAACTCCATGGGCAAGTGACTGTTCGAATGGTACGAGAGG
This sequence comes from Emydura macquarii macquarii, assembly GCF_026122565.2. Lineage (NCBI taxonomy): Eukaryota > Metazoa > Chordata > Testudines > Chelidae > Emydura > Emydura macquarii. The sequence continues at coordinate 5,477 of NW_027133266.1, forward strand.
TCCCATTTGATATGTAAAAATCTACCGAATTATAATTTCAATGGTGTCACCTGCTGTGGGAGGGGGGTTTTATCCCTCCCCCTTCCACACACGCCCCAACTCCCAGTCCTCCGGTTGGTAGAAATGTTGATACTACAATGTTGTCAGAAATGGGTTGAGTTGGGCCCACGAACACAATGGTACCGACTAGGACACACCTAGAGCAACTATGTAGAGATAGATTTGAAAAAAAATCACCATTGTAAAAATTCTACTCTAACACAGGCCACGTCAGAGACGCAGCCCTCCCAAAGTGAAACTGTGGCCTTCAAGTGACAGCACCGTGTTGTCAGATAAGGCTCAGAACAGGATCCCTGAGTCATTTTTGTAAAGTTACAGATTACTGTAAATGGAAGGAGCGTCACGTTGATATTTTCACCATCGGCAAAAGGAAGTGGTTTAGTGGTATTGATTGTCAGCTTTGCTTATTATGCCAAAAGAGTTGTAATGAGGCACTGATTAAGATGTCAGCCTCCAGCCGGAAATGACTAGAATCCATCCACTAGTGATATGCACATAGTTACATAACACACCTTACAAAATATACTTAATTACAACCCCAAAATAACTTATTACAAAATCCTTGTTTTTACTTTGATCTTGATCATTTTTAGACATCGGGGGGAATGAAAGGCACCAGCGAGTAGCTGAATCTTTGGAGAGTACCACTGTGGAGTTCCTGGTGACACACACCGCTCAGTGGCATCTTACATGCTATAGGAAGTGCACCCATAAATTGAATTTGAGAGGTTGGAGAGGAAGTACCTCAAGCACCAGTAAAAGTTGAAGATGCTAGGACAAGTGCCAGCTGTGGGCAGATTCACCTTATCTAGGTACCACGGCATGTGTTTTGGAGAAGAACACCTGGTTCTTCTGCGGTAAGTTGGAAGCCCAAAGGCATCCATTAAGCACAGTTTCAACACGGGGCAGGTGAGACACTGTATGAAGCCGTCACTTTTAGAAAGAAGGTTGCATGGCAAGTAAAATTAAGTGGGTGCATTGACCCAAAAAATGCTCACTCATACAGCATTGGGTATCCCTTTGAGTGCTGCATTAAGAATGTATGTAATGCATTCGGTCAAAGGGTAAAAGCAACAGAAACAAATACTGATTTTACTACTGCAACCTGTGCGACCTATGCAAGAGTTCATAAATTGCCTGGTGGCGGCGCTAATGGATGGGAAAGTGGTGGCGATGGCCGATGCAGGGGCTAAGTGCAGAGAAATATGTGCTTTGGACAGGATGGCAGAGGAACCGACGCTTAGCAGAAAGGCTTTTAAAGCATTTATTGAAGCTGAATTGTGAGATACGGACGTGGTTTTTAGCAAATCTAGCCGCAGAAATGAATCAGTTGCATTTCCTTAAAAGCTGCAAAAAGGCCAGCTCGTCAAATGCGAAAGCAAGCGCTGATGTCAACAGTAATATGAAGACGGTGTTTGCAGCTGCCAAATTTTTACAGCAAAAGCATTTTTGTCCTGCAGCACTTGGGAGTTTCGGGGCTGATCGTAAACCTGGAAAAATAAAGCCACATGGCCTCACTCCCACTGTCCCGTCCAGAACCAGTGCATTAAACCACTGGGAAATGAAAAAGGGCTTCCTCTGAAGAATCCCAGTGCCTTAAATTCCCCAGCAGCAACTGGTCCCTTACCTGCTTTTTACCAGTGTGGGGGGGTGGCCTGTCTTTCATTATCCGTGTGAACTCATTTTGTTCCCTGCTGTGGTTTCCTGTGGTGGAGC
>NW_027133267.1:0-7549 GCF_026122565.2 Emydura macquarii macquarii
AGACTCCCACAATGCAACCTCTCTGCAATGCCTTGTGGGGCGAGATATTCCTCCTGCCCCTGCCAGCCGGGGGTCCAGCCCAGCCCACACAGCATGGGGGCTGGGAGCCTTCCACATTGCATTCAGAATGACCCAGCACTTTGCTGGAAGTTACTAAGCTGCTTGCTACAGGAGCATCCTGTGGCGGGGGATGTCGCGGGTGAACGGGGCGCTGGGGTGGAGAGGCGAGCAGGTGACGAGGCTCCTCATCGGAACAGGCGACTGATGAAGCGGCCGGCGGCCCCAGTAGCTCCACCAATGACGCCGGGTAACACGAAGGGGGCAGCCTCGCTCACCGTCTCCAGCACCGAAGAGATCCACGACGGCTTCTGAATCTCCTCGCTCTGCTGCTGCAGCCGGCGGATCTCGTCCACCATGCGTCCGGCCTCCTCCCGGACACCCTCCCTCAGCAGGGCCTTGTGCTCCTGCAGGACAGCAAAAGTGTGACGGGGGACCCCAGCCTCATGCTCTGTGTGTGCGCGCGCCCACGGGTTACCCTCTGCTGGAGGGGTCTCTGTGTGTGTGTGTGTGTTCTTCCCCTGCTAGTGTGGGGCAGCGCTGGGAAGGATGAGCTCAAACAGCTCCAAGCACCCACGGCCCCCCCGCTACCTTCAGCTTCTGATCCACCATCTTGCCCTGCTCCTCCAGCAGCTTCTTCCTGTCGCCCTCCAGCTTCTCCTCCAGCTGCCGCAGGTTCTCCTGGTAGCTGCGTTCCTGGTCCTTCAGTTTCTGCTGCAGCTTAGCCTCCTGCTGCAGGATCTGCTGCTCCCGCTCGGCTGCTTTGGCCTGGGCTCGCTGGGCTGGGATGGGGAGAGAGGTGCGGTCAGCTGCAGTCCAGGCATGGTCTCCCCCACCCCAGTGGCATGACGTACCCCCCCCCCAGCGGGTACCTGCCATCTCCTTCTCCTTCTCTGTCAGGACCTTGTCCGTCTGCAGGATGGAATGGCCCACGGCCTCCTTGGACTGGAGGAACTCCTGCAGAACTGCGTTGGCCTGGGGATGGACAGGGAGAGCCACAGGGTCAGGGGAGTTTGCCCCGGGGATCCGGGTTGAGATTCTGGACTGGCTCAGACGGGTGGGGGCTGGGACATGGGGCCTCTCCCCTCTAGGAGGCGCCAGCTCCCATCCAGCCCCAGAGTCAGCCTTTGGTTCCCACTCGACACCCTCAGCGCCTGTTCCAGATGAGCGGGGGCTGTGCCCGGCTTTTAAAGGACAAACGGCCCCATCCACGGGCACTGACCGTTCCCCCTCCAGCACAGCAGTCGAGGGCTGGATGGGCCATGGGAACCAGGTCCCCGGGACACGCTGGCAGTGGGGAGGGTTATGGGGGGGGATGGGCTCACACTCTGATGCTGCCCCTGCTCCGGGGAGGATCCAGGAACTGCCCGGCTGAGGAAGCTGTTCTCTGGTTATCAGCAGCACTTCCTGGGATGCAGACTGGGGGTCACAGACACACAAAGGCGGGCTCCAGCCCTCTCCTACCTTGATCCCCTTCCCAGGCACCTGCCGGTATCTCTCCACCATCTGCCGCTGGTCTTCCAGGAAGCGCCGGTAGCCCCCAGGCACCGCATAGAGCCCCTGCCTGATCCAGTCATCCAGCTCACCCGACAGCTCCTTCACAGCGGCCGTGCAGCGCTCTGTGGAGGCAAGATCGTTGCGCCGGCACAGGTCCTGCTTCTGCTCCTCCAGCTGGTGCTGCCAAGATGGGCACAGAGAGGCCGGGTGTGAGGCAGCGTGGGGGGTGCACAGCGGCAAGGGTGCGAGCCACGAGGGGCCCAATGGGGCAGAGGCGTGAGCTGATGCGCCTGCGCCGGAAATTAGGCGGGGTCCCCTTGGCCTGGCATCTCGGCTCTCCAGCTAAACAGGGGCGGGAGCGCGGAGAACCTCAGGGAACAGGGTCAGGGGAGCCCAAGACCGGCCCACCCCACAGAGGGACAGCTGGCCCATAACCCTTGGGGCCAGTGCGAGGGGCTGTACCATGAGCTCCCCTTGGAAGCGGCCATCATCGTCCTTCAAGGTGCGTGCCATGAACACCCGCAGCGCCTCCCGCTCGCACTGGGCGTGCAACTCCAGCAGCTCGTTCGCGGTATTCGTGGGCAGCACCGCCCGCTGCCCCAGCTGCTTCTTATAGACAGCCACGGCCTCCCGCACCGCCGCCGAGTTCACCGTCTGCGCCAGGGCCAGCACCGCGGTCTCCACGCAGGGCACCGCCCCGCTGCGGATGGCGTCCATGTAGGTCACCGCCAAGTTCCCCAGCACTGCCGGAGGGACGGGGTCAGTGGAAGGTTCCCCAGCACTGCCGGAGAGGTAGGGTCCCCATCAGGGAGCCCGGCCCCCCCACACCCTGCAGAAGCCTGGCTGCTCCCTGCCCCATCCTGCACCCCGTGACCCGCCCTCCCCTGCAGCACGGACGCTGAGCCTGGGACGTGCCCTCATCACCCCCAGATACACCCCAGTGCCCCATCCCAGATGGAAAAGCACCCCAGTCTCCCCCGAGCCTCATCTCTCCTTGGGACACACCTGGTTTCACCCCCAGCCATTGGGTCCTCCTCTGCCTTTCTCCACAGCCCAACGGCCCTCTGGGACCTGGGCATCCCTTCCCAGGGAGATGTGGCCCGCCCCTGGCCATCCAGGCCTCTCCCCAGGGACCTGCTAACCAGACCTGCTCTGTCGGGCTCCCCCCCGCCACGGGTCATTTCCGTGCTTCTGCGCTGCCCTTGATGATTCTCCAGCGTCCCTTCGAACCGCACTCCCCAGGGCTGGGCGCAGGCACCAGAATTGGTGCCGCCAGTGCCGCACACCAGGGAAGCCCTCCCAGCTCAGTTCATCCTGCCCAGCTTCTCACGAGCCCTGTCGGCCTCAGCGCAGCACAGGGAGCCGCTGACTCCCCGGTCCGAGGGCTACGGACACTCACTGGCCCCGGTCACCACATGGCCACCCGGGATGGTCTTGGGCTGTGATGTCTCCCAGACGTGGCGGCAGAACCGGGCCACCTGCTCCAGGAACTCGGGCTCCAGCTCGGCCTCCCGAACATCCTCCAGCCGGGCCAGGTCCCTCCGGCCGGCCGGCTGGACAAAGATGAAGCATTTCCGGGCCGGGAAGAACTGGCGGATGCACTTGCGGGGCAGGTTGTACAGCTGGGTTTCCTTGGTGCTGCCTGGGGAGGAGACGAGCTGGGCAGCAGCCCTGCACCGAGATGCAGCTGCTTCTGGGGGGGCAGCGCGGCGGCTGCTGGACACATTCCCTTTGGAACCATCCCAGTTGGAATTTGGTTGGGACAGCAAATGCCCCAACTCCCAGGGACCAGCAACACCTGTGAGGTGTTGACGGCTTGGGTTTCTGTCTCAAGCAAACACCACCCCCGTAGCACTGCCCTGAAGTCAGCACCGCTCCCCTACCTGGCTTTAGTTTCAGGGCGTTCTCCAGGTACTCGTCCTCGCTGATCTCCCGCCCGTCCAGCTCCAGCTGCAGCGTGAAATCCCGCACGGCCCACACGAAGGCTGGGAAGAACCGCACAAACTCCTCCGAATCCTGCCGGCCGCCCCCGCCCGCCACCGTCACCTTGATGTGCTCTGTCAGCTCAGTCACGTAGCTGGGGCCAGATAAGGAACTGGAGACACAGCGCCCCCCGCAGGGGGGTCCCATTCCCTCAGGGAACCCCCCAAACCCACCTGCAATGGGGGCTCAGAAGGAACTGGGACAAAGGGGAGGATATTCCATCACCACCCCAGAAGCAGGAATTGAATCCACGGTCCACAGGGTTCAGAGAAGCTGCCTGCAGTACTGGAGCTGAAGGAGCAACTCCGCAGCTCAGGGCAGCAGTGGGTTGTTACCCCCCTTACACGGAGCGGCTGCTAGAAGGTGCCGTGGTGCACACACTGCGCTGTGGGTCACGGCTTCGCTGGGGGTGAAGCGTTTGGATAGAACCACAGGACCCTTCCCCAGGGAAATGCCCCCCCCCCAGCCGCCTGGCAAGGATACTGCAGCTGGTCCATGGCCTGCTGGTTGATAGTGCCCATGCTGTTATAGACCAGGGTGCTGCCGAGCAGCACGGCCAGCGCGAAGATCCACGTGTCGTTCTTCGTGTCGCCCTGGAACGACACCCAGCGTCACCGTCCCCAGCGCGTCCCAGCCACAGAGCTCACAGCCCCACGCAGGGCAAGGCGGGACCATCAGCCCATTGGCATAGAGGGGGAAACTGAGGCACAGGGCACAGACCGGCCCAGCTCTCTGGAAGCCCAGCTCATGGCTCTCTCTGCCAGACCACAGTGAATTCCCGTTCTTTGAGCCGGGAGAGTTGCCATTTGGGGTTGGCGTATTTCCCCCCACGCACCCCAGGAAATCCCCAGCTTCTGGAGGCACGTGAAGGGGAGGGGCTTCCATTGCTCGCCCGTTCCTGAAGTAAGTTTCTGACCCGCGTGGCTGCGTTAAAGCTTTGGGAAGGTGACACCCGCTCCCCCCTGCCCTGCCCCAGGGTTCCAGCCGCAGCAGCCTGCAGAGCAGGGCAGGGGGGGTTCAGCTGCTCTCATGCATCTTTGGGTCCCTGGTGTCTGGCGATGCCGGCTCCTCCCTCCGCCTACGGCAAGGCGATGCCAACACGCGGCCAAGCCTGCGGGATCCTTCTCAACGGATCCATCGTATCTGCAGTGTCTGAGCCCTCGCCAGGTTGAATGTATTTATCTTCACACTCCCTGTAGCAGGCAGGGCGGGGCGTTGGCCCCACTGCCAACATCTTGGTAAATTTGGACCAAGAAAAGAAAGAAAAAAAAGCTGGAAATTCAAAATGAAATATTCCAAAGGTCTCCACTTTTTTTGCATGCCCCATACTCAGGACACGTTTCCCATTTTCAGTCCCTGGCACTTTTCCCCCATTTTGACATTTCATCACAATTCAGGACAGGAAAGTTTTTCTTTATCTCAACAGTTCTCCCAAACCACTTGCAGCCACGCACCTGGGCCTTCCTTCCCAGCCCCACACGGTATCCCCAGCACCCCAGCATTGGCTCTGCTCCCGTCAGAGGGCATCAGCTCTACCTCAGACAGCACCTCCTTCCCCAGCAAGGAGCTCCTTTGCTAGGAGTCTGGCCCTTAGCAGAGGGAGCTCCTTAAATACCTCATCCCCTTTCCCAGCATGCCTTGCCCTGAACTACAATTCCCAGCAGCCCCTGGGAACTACAAGTCCCAACAGCCCCTGCGTGCCAAGGGGCTTTACAGCTGCTCTGCAAATTGGCTGCTTCTCACACACTGTCCCCCAACCCCCCACTCACCTTCTCCACGTCGCCCAGCCCCTCGGTGTCCAGCAGCACCAGGGTGTGGCCGGCCCGGCGGGGGTGGGGCACGCACCACATCCAGATGCCCTTGGTGTGAGACTGCACCGTGGAGCCCAGCGAGAACCCTGGGGGAGAGACGGGTGGAGCTGGGACAGACGCAGTGACAGAACCCAGGAGTCCTGGCTCCCAGCCCCCTGCTCTAACCACTAGACCCCACTCCCCTGCCAGTGCCAGGGAAGAGAACCCAGGTGTCCCGGTGCCCGTCTGACTCACCCGATCTCTGGCCGGCCAGTTTGTTCATGAGGTAGGACTTGCCGGTGCGGTACAGCCCGGCGACGGCCACCACCACCACGGGCTGGGCGATCTCCGCCAGCACCCGCAGCGCCTCCTGCTGCACCCGCAGCTCCCCGGCCAGGCTGTTCTCGATCAGGCAGACGGGGGCCGGCATGGGGATCTCCATCGCGCTAGGCAGGTGTGCTACGGACACAGAGCGGGGAGGGTCAGTAGCTCCGTCCCGCTGGGAAGGCCCCTCCCGCCATGACCCGGCGGAGCGCGGCCGTCCCGGGGAGCCCAGGCGGGGGAGGGTCCCGGGCGGTTCAGGGGGCGGGCGGGGGTCCCGGGGGGATGGCCGGGGGTCCGTGCGGGGGGTCCCTTCCCCGGCCCTCCCCGCTGCTCACCGCGCGGCCGGGCTGCAGACGTTGGCTCCTTCCCGCCACACACGCGCCGCGCGGCTCACGAATCTTCCCGCCACACACGCGCCGCGCGGCTCAGCCAATCGCGGTTCCCGCCCCGCGAGAGCGGCCGCCGACCAATCGCCGCCGAGCGTTAGGAGGCGGGGCCCTGTGGGGCGGAAGTCAGGAGGCGCGAAAACCGGAGAGGGCGCAAATGCCGCTCGTCACCCACTGCGGGGCGGAAGCGTGACGTCATTGGCTCGTCGTGACATCACAGCCTGTAAAGGTGACGTGCGCGCTTAATCGCAGTCTCGTCGTGACATCACAGCGTCTCCTAGTGACGTCACAGCACTTGATCGCGGGATCGTGACGTCACAGCGACATCTTGTGATGTCACCTCGTCTCACCGCAGTCTCGCTGTGACGTCACAGAGCAGCGTCACCGGGACACCTTTGCTCTCTCGGCGCAGCTCCTGGCCAGGAACCCGCCCGGACCCCGGGACCCGCCTGTGCTGGGAGCCGCGGCCCCCACCCCAGCCCCGCCCCCCAGCCCCACCCCTCCAGAAAGACGAAGCCGAGGTAGAGATCCATCCCGCAGCTCCGCCACGAACGCTGCGTCCCCGCTTGGTCTCTCCAGCCGGTCCCTGCCTGGGAGATAAGGTGCTGCCGGCTGCGTTTGCTGAGCAATCTCTGAGCAAACAGATCTCGGCAGGCGCAGGGCGAGCTCGGGCGCCGCATGGATCGATCCGGCTCACGGCGGTGGCAGGTGCCACCTGGAGGGGGGAGAACGTCGGGGCCAGCAGGTGCCAGCCAGTTTGGGGAGCGAGCGTGGGCGAGGGCAGACTTAGGTGCTGCTCACCTGCGAAGGAGCGTGGGGGTGGGGGGATGGGGCGTAAGGGGATGGCAGTGCTGGGGGGCAGCGATGCTAGGGGGAAGGGGCACAGCTGGGAGGGGCAGGTTCAGATAAACCCTTGATCTCAAATCCTGGCACTTAAGCAATTAGCCCCCATGGCACAGGCAGGGCTGGAGACGCTCAGGTGGCAGCTGCCTGGGACAGAGCCCAGCTCTGGCTTCTGTATGTGTACAGCGCATAGCGTGCTGGGGTCCTGGGTGCTACTGTAAAATACCTAGTAAATAGCAATCATAACGTACATGGCCTGGCGCACTGCGGTCCTGGGCGCTACCGTAGAACACCTAATGAATAGCAGACATAATGTATAGCCCCTGGCACGCTGGAGTCTGGGCCAGCACTGCCTTTGGAGAAAAAGGATATGGGCTGCTGGGCCCTGCCAGAGGACCCTGGGCCTGGTGGCCCCCCAGCGAGCTCTGCTTAGAGCCAGCGCTGCTTGGAGAGCTGCAGACGGGGAGAGCTGCTAGTGCGGGTGGCAGATCAGGCGGCAGAGGTAGGTGCTGACAGCCGGAGCGTGACGATCCACCTGTCCTTCCCCGCCCTGCTCTGCTGCAACATCCATCCCAGTCACCCTTCGCGAGAGGCAGGGTCCTTTCCCAAACTGGGACCCGGCTGGTGTTTCTCCCTGAGACAGGGACATGCGGAGCTTTGCTGCTTGGA
>NW_027133268.1:0-7239 GCF_026122565.2 Emydura macquarii macquarii
GCTCAAAGTGTTGAAGCATCTACATTGTTCTCGGCAACGAGGGTTCGTTGTTATTGCCATATTGGCTTGGATGCCACATTGGCTTTGATAACAAAAGCTCAAAGTGTACAAGCATCTACATTGTTTTCGGCGGCACTCTAAAGACTAAAGTCTTTAGAGTGCCGCGGAACCCTCGTTGTTTATTGCCATATAGCTTTGATGCCACATTGGCTTTGATAACAAAAGCTCAAAGTGTAGAAGCATCTACATTGTTTCGGCTTTAGTCTTTAGAGTGCGCGGAACCCTCGTTGTTTTTGCCATATTGGCTTTGATAACAAAAGCTCAAAGTGTAGAAGCATCTAAATTGTTTTCGGCAACGAGGGTTCCGTGGCACTCTAAAGACTAAAGTCTTTAGAGTGCAACGGAACCCTCGTTGTTTTTGCCATATTGGCTTTGATAACAAAAGCTCAAAGTGTAGAAGCATCTACATTGTTTTCGGCAACGAGGGTTCTGCGGCACTCTAAAGACTAAAGTCTTTAGAGTGCCGCGGAACCCTCATATTGTTTTTGCCATATTGGCTTTGATAACAAAAGCTCATAGTGTAGAAGCATATACATTGTTTTCGGCAACGAGGGTTCTGCGGCACTCTAAAGACTAAAGTGCCGTAGAACCCTCGTTGTTTTTGCCATATTGGCTTTGATAACAAAAGCTCAAAGTGTAGAAGCATCTACATTGTTTTCGGCAACGAGGGTTCCGCGGCACTCTAAAGACTAAAGTCTTTAGAGTGCCGCGGAACCCTCGTTGTTTTTGTCATATTGGCTTTGATAACAAAAGCTCAAAGTGTAGAAGCATGTACATTGTTTTCGGCAATGAGGGTTCCGCGGCACTCTAAAGACTAAAGTCTTTAGAGTTCCGCCGAACCCTCGTTGTTTTGCCATATTGGCCATATTGGCTTTGATAACAAAAGCTCAAAGTGTAGAAGCATCTACATTGTTTTCGGCAACGAGGGTTCCGCGGCACTCTAAAGACTAAAGTCTTTAGAGTGCCGCGGAACCCTCGTTGTTTTTTGTTGGCTTTGATGCCACATTGGCTTTGATAACAAAAGCTCAAAGTGTAGAAGCATCTACATTGTTTTCGGCAACGAGGGTTCCGCGATACTCTAAAGACCAAAGTCTTTAGAGTGCTGCGGAACCCTCGTTGTTTTTGCCGTATTGGCTTTGATTGTTTTTGCCATATTGGCTTCGATAACAAAAGCTCAAAGTGTAGAAGCATCTACATTGTTCTCGGCAACGAAGGTTCCGCGGCACTCTAAAGACTAAAGTCTTTAGAGTTCCGCGGAACCCCTCGTTGTTTTTGCCATATTGGCTTTCATAACAAAAGCTCAAAGTGTAGAAGCATCTACATTGTTTTCGGCAACGAGGGTTCCGCGGCACTCTAAAGACTAAAGTCTTTAGCCGCTGAACCCCCTCGTTGTTTTTGCCATATTGGCTTTGATAACAAAAGCTCAAAGTGTAGAAGCATCTACATTGTTTTCGGCAACGAGGTTCCGCGGCACTCTAAAGACTAAAGTATTTAGAGTGCCGCGGAACCCTCGTTGTTTTTGCCATATTGGCTTTGATAACAAAAGCTCAAAGTGTTGAAGCATCTACATTGTTCTCGGCAACGAGGGTTCGTTGTTATTGCCATATTGGCTTGGATGCCACATTGGCTTTGATAACAAAAGCTCAAAGTGTACAAGCATCTACATTGTTTTCGGCAACGAGGGTTACGCGGCACTCTAAAGACTAAAGTCTTTAGAGTGCCGCGGAACCCTCGTTGTTTTTGCCATATTGGCTTTGATGCCACATTGGTTTTGATAACAAAAGCTCAAAGTGTAGAAGCATCTAAATTGTTTTCGGCTTTAGTCTTTAGAGTGCCGCGGAACCCTCGTTGTTTTTGCCATATTGGCTTTGATAACAAAAGCTCAAAGTGTAGAAGCATCTACATTGTTTTCCGCAACGAGGGTTTGTGGCACTTGAAAGACTAAAGTCTTTAGAGTGCCGCGGATCCCTCGTTGTTTTTGCCATATTGGCTTTGATAACAAAAGCTCAAAGTGTAGAAGCATATACATTGTTTTCGGCAACGAGTGTTCCGTGGCACTCTAAAGACTAAAGTCTTTAGAGTGCAACGGAACCCTCGTTGTTTTTGCCATATTGGCTTTGATAACAAAAGCTCAAAGTGTAGAAGCATCTACATTGTTTTCGGCTACGAGGTGTCTGCGGCACTCTGAAGACTAAATTGCCGCAGAACCCTCTTTGTTTTTGCCATATTGGCTTGGATAACAAAAGCTCAAAGTGTAGAAGCATCTACATTGTTTTAGGCAGAGAGGGTTCCGCAGCACTCTAAAGACTAAGTGCCGCGGAACCCTCGTTGTTTTTGCCATATTGGCTTTGATGCCACATTGGCTTTGATAAAAAAGCTCAAAATGTAGAAGCATCTACATTGTTTTCGGCAACGAGGGTTCCGCGGCACTCTAAAGACTAAAGTCTTTAGAGTGCCGCGGAACCCTCGTTGTTTTTGCCATATTGGCTTTGATAACAAAAGCTCAAAGTGTAGAAGCATCTACATTGTTTTCGGCAATGAGGGTTCGGCGGCACTCTAAACAATAAAGTCTTTAGAGTGCCGCGGAACCCTCGTTGTTTTTGCCATATTGGCTTTGATAACAAAAGCTCAAAGTGTAGAAGCATCTACATTGTTTTCGGCAACGAGGGTTCGCCGGCACTCTAAAGACTAAAGTCTTTAGAGTGCCGCGGAACCCTCGTTGTTTTTGCCATATTGGCTTTGATGCCACATTGGCTTTGATAACAAAAGCTCAAAGTGTAGAAGAATCTACATTGTTTTCGGCAACGAGGTTCCGCGGCACTCTAAAGACTAAAGTCTTTAGAGTACCGCGGAACCCTCGTTGTTTTTGCCATGTTGGCTTTGATGCCACATTGGCTTTGATAACAAAAGCTCAAAATGTAGAAGCATCTACATTGTTTTCGGCAATGAGGGTTCCGCGGCACTCTAAAGACTAAAGTCTTTAGAGTACCGCGGAACCCTCGTTGTTTTTGCCATATTGGCTTTGATGCCACATTGGCTTTGATAACAAAAGCTCAAAATGTAGAAGCATCTACATTGTTTTCGGCAATGAGGGTTCCGCGGCACTCTAAACAATAAAGTCTTTAGAGTTCCGCGGAACCCCCTCGTTGTTTTTGCCATATTGGCTTTCATAACAAAAGCTCAAAGTGTAGAAGCATCTACATTGTTTTCGGCTACGAGGGTTCCACGGCACTCTGAAGACTAGAATGCCGCTGAACCCTCGTTGTTTTTGCCATATTGGCTTTGAAAACAAAAGCTCAAAGTGTAGAAGCATCTACATTGTTTTCGGCAACGAGGGTTGCGCGGCACTCTAAAGACTAAAGTATTTAGAGTGCCGCGGAACCCTCGTTGTTTTTGCCATATTGGCTTTGATAACAAAAGCTCAAAGTGTTGAAGCATCTACATTGTTCTCGGCAACGAGGGTTCGTTGTTATTGCCATATTGGCTTGGATGCCACATTGGCTTTGATAACAAAAGCTCAAAGTGTAGAAGCATCTAAATTGTTTTCGGCTTTAGTCTTTAGAGTGCAGCGGAACCCTCGTTGTTTTTGCCATATTGGCTTTGATGCCACATTGGTTTTGATAACAAAAGCTCAAAGTGTAGAAGCATCTAAATTGTTTTCGGCTTTAGTCTTTAGAGTGCCGCGGAACCCTCGTTGTTTTTGCCATATTGGCTTTGATAACAAAAGCTCAAAGTGTAGAAGCATCTACATTGTTTTCCGCAACGAGGGTTTGTGGCACTTGAAAGACTAAAGTCTTTAGAGTGCCGCGGATCCCTCGTTGTTTTTGCCATATTGGCTTTGATAACAAAAGCTCAAAGTGTAGAAGCATCTACATTGTTCTCGGCAATGAGGGTTCGGCGGAACTCTAAACAATAAAGTCTTTAGAGTGCCGCGGAACCCTCGTTGTTTTTGCCGTATTGGCTTTGATAACAAAAGCTCAAAGTGTAGAAGCATCTACATTGTTTTCGGCAACGAGGGTTCGCCGGCACTCTAAAGACTAAAGTCTTTAGAGTGCCACGGAACCCTCGTTGTTTTTGCCATATTGGCTTTGATGCCACATTGGCTTTGATAACAAAAGCTCAAAAAGTAGAAGCATCTACATTGTTCTCGGCAACGAGGGTTCCGCGGCACTCTAAACAATAAAGTCTTTACAGTGCCGCGGAACCCTCGTTGTTTTTGCCATATTGGCTTAGATGCCATATTGGCTTTGATAACAAAAGCTCAAAGTGTAGAAGCATCTACATTGTTTTCCGCAACGAGGGTTTGTGGCATTCTAAAGACTAAAGTCTTTAGAGTGCCGCGGAACCCTCGTTGTTTTTGCCATAATGGCTTTGATAACAAAAGCTCAAAGTGTAGAAGCATCTACATTGTTTTCGGCTACGAGGTGTCTGCGGCACTCTAAAGACTAAAGTCTTTAGAGTACCGCGGAACCCTCGTTGTTTTTGCCATATTGGCTTTGATGCCACATTGGCTTTGATAACAAAAGCTCAAAGTGTAGAAGCATCTACATTGTTTTCGGCAACGAGGGTTCCGCGGCACTCTAAAGACTAAAGAATTTAGAGTTACGCGGAACCCTCGTTGTTTTTGCCATATTGGCTTTGATAACAAAAGCTCAAAGTGTAGAAGCAGCTGCATTGTTTTCGGCAACGAGGGTTCCGCGGCACTCTGAAGACTAGAGTGCCGCTGAACCCTTGTTGTTTTTGCCATATTGGCTTTGAAAACAAAAGCTCAAAGTGTAGAAGCATCTACATTGTTTTCGGCAACGAGGGTTCCGCGGCACTCTAAAGACTAAAGTCTTTAAAGTGCCGCGGAACCCTCGTTGTTTTTGCCATATTGGCTTTGATAACAAAAGCTCAAAGTGTAGAAGCATCTACATTGTTCTCGGCAACGAGGGTTCGTTGTTATTGCCATATTGGCTTTGATGCCACATTGGCTTTGATAACAAAAGCTCAAAGTGTAGAAGCATCTAAATTGTTTTCGGCAACGAGTGTTCCGTGGCACTCTATAGACTAAAGTCTTTAGAGTGCAACGGAACCCTCGTTGTTTTTGCCATATTGGCTTTGATAACAAAAGCTCAAAGTGTAGAAGCATCTACATTGTTTTCGGCTACGAGGTGTCTGCGGCACTCTGAAGACTAAATTACCGCAGAACCCTCATTGTTTTTGCAATATTGGCTTGGATAACAAAAGCTCAAAGAGTAGAAGCATCTACATTGTTCTTGGCAACGAGGGTTGCGGCACTCTAAAGACCAAAGTGCCGTAGAACCCTCGTTGAGTTTGCCATGTTGACTTTGATAACAAAAGATCAAAGTGTAGAAGCATCTACATTGTTTTCGGCAGAGAGGGTTCCGCAGCACTCTAAAGACTAAGTGCCGCGGAACCCTCGTTGTTTTTGCCATATTGGCTTTGATGCCACATTGGCTTTGATAAAAAAAGCTCAAAATGTAGAAGCATCTACATTGTTTTCGGCAACGAGGGTTCCGCGGCACTCTAAAGACTAAAGTCTTTAGAGTACCGCGGAACCCTCGTTGTTTTTCCCATATTGGCTTTGATGACAAAAGCTCAAAGTGTAGAAGCATCTACATTGTTTTCGGCAATGAGGGTTCGCCGGCACTCTAAAGACTAAAGTCTTTAGAGTGCCGCGGAACCTTCGTTGTTTTTGCCATATTGGCTTTGATGCCACACTGGCTTTGATAACAAAAGCTCAAAATGTAGAAGCAGCTACATTGTTTTCGGCAACGAGGGTTCCACGGCACTCTAAAGACTAAAGTCTTTAGAGTACCGCGGAACCCTCGTTATTTTTGCCATATTGGCTTTGATAACAAAAGCTCAAAGTGTAGAAGCATCTACATTGTTTCTCGGCAACGAGGGTTCCGCGGCACTCTAAACAATAAAGTCTTTAGAGTGCCGCGGAACCCTCGTTGTTTTTGCCATATTGGCTTTGATAACAAAAGCTGAAAGTGTAGAAGCATCTACATTGTTTTCGGCAACGAGGGTTCCACGGCACTCTAAAGACTAAAATCTTTAGAGTACCGCGGAACCCTCGTTGTTTTTGCCATATTGGCTTTGATGCCACATTGGCTTTGATAACAAAAGCTCAAAATGTAGAAGCATCTACATTGTTTTCGGCAATGAGGGTTCCGCGGCACTCTAAAGACTAAAGTCTTTAGAGTACCGCGGAACCCTCGTTGTTTTTGCCATATTGGCTTTGATAACAAAAGCTCAAAGTGTAGAAGCATCTACATTGTTCTCGGCAATGAGGGTTCGGCGGAACTCTAAACAATAAAGTCTTTAGAGTGCCGCGGAACCCCCGTTGTTTTTGCCGTATTGGCTTTGATAACAAAAGCCCAAAGTGTAGAAGCATCTACATTGTTTTCGGCAACGAGGGTTCGCCGGCACTGTAAAGACTAAAGTCTTTAGAGTGCCACGGAACCCTCGTTGTTTTTGCCATATTGGCTTTGATGCCACATTGGCTTTGATAAAAGCTCAAAATGTAGAAGCATCTACATTGTTTTCGGCAACGAGGGTTCCGCGGCACTCTAAAGACTAAAGTCTTTAGAGTACCGCTGAACCCTCGTTGTTTTTCCCATATTGGCTTTGATAACAAAAGCCCAAAGTGTAGAAGCATCTACATTGTTTTCGGCAACGAGGGTTCGCCGGCACTGTAAAGACTAAAGTCTTTAGAGTGCCACGGAACCCTCGTTGTTTTTGCCATATTGGCTTTGATGCCACATTGGCTTTGATAAAAAAAGCTCAAAATGTAGAAGCATCTACATTGTTTTCGGCAACGAGGGTTCCGCGGCACTCTAAAGACTAAAGTCTTTAGAGTACCGCGGAACCCTCGTTGTTTTTCCCATATTGGCTTTGATGACAAAAGCTCAAAGTGTAGAAGCATCTACATTGTTTTCGGCAATGAGGGTTCGGCGGCACTCTAAAGACTAAAGTCTTTAGAGTGCCGCGGGAACCCTCGTTGTTTTTGCCATATTGGCTTTGATAACAAAAGCTCAATGTGTAGAAGCATCTACATTGTTTTCGGCAACGAGGGTTCGCCGGCACTCTAAAGACTAAAGTATTTAGAGTGCCGCGGAACCTTCGTTGTTTTTGCCATATTGGCTTTGATGCCACACTGGCTTTGATAAC
>NW_027133269.1:0-7567 GCF_026122565.2 Emydura macquarii macquarii
AACAAGGTTTTGCTTGTGCCAAGAACCCATTCCTGTAGCTTAGGCCTGATCACTTGTCCAGCTTTTAACTCTTCACTCTCCCACACTCCCCCACTCTTTCAAAGAAAGGCCCAGGCACCCATCCTTCCCGCACACTGGCTGGTGGGGCACTGGTCCAGGTGGCCCTGGCTCCCGATGGCCCAATGCCTCGAGACACTGCTCATGCTATGGGTAGACGAGGGAGGCAGGTTACTGACTGGACAATTAGCCCTAAAATTACAGGTCTGGCTTTCGGGGAGAGGCTGGGAGGGTGCAAAGTTTTCAACATCCCATAAACATTATTAAAAAAACAACTACTATGATTAATATTCCTACAACACGAGTAACACGACCGAGGAGCTAAATAGTCTGTTACGCCTGTTCGCAGGGCACAGGGTACATCAGTCCAAGCACAGTCAGCAGGCAGCTCAGCGGCTAGTTGGAACGCGCTGGTTCCTCCGAGGGTCGGGGCTTCCAAAACCTGCTCTGCGTTGCTCGGCCTGGAGTTGTTTTTACAGCAGTGTTAGGCGGTCCCAATTGATCCAGGAGGGTTCAGGCACAGCCTCAGTCCAGTTCACTGGAATTGTTGGTGTCCTGTTATGTTAAGCTGTTTTATGGCCGGGATGCGGATGTGATGGGTGGAGTTTCCTAGTTGCAGGGTAAAGCTTTCTGCTCCAAACCCCACCCGTTCCACACACCTTCCATCCTTTAGCTCCTGACCATTGAGCACGGCTGATCCCTGCCAGCAGATTTTATTTCCCTGTTCCACCCAGGGCTGAGGGGATACCGGTTCTATACATTGTAATGGTGGTTGTTTTTGTGACCATCCCTCCCGTGTGTTACCTTGTCCTGCCCAAATTACTCCCATCCACGGATAGAATACCTCTGGCCCAACCATAAACTGTGTTGTTTGTTTCAACCCGCACCTGCCACGCCGGCTCTTGGGACCATTCCCATTTGCACCCACCCCCGACATTCGCTTGCAAAAGGGTGGCAGAGGTCCAGTTCCCTCTAGCTACTTCTTTTCCCCAAGGGTTGTTCGCCAGGTGGCTCTGAAATGCCAGTAACATTTTAATTGCTTTGCTGCGTTGGTACCCTCTGATCCAGAAGTCCGTACCTTATAGGTAGCCCAGAGGCTGGTGGAAGATGGAGGATGGGAAGAAGTATCTTGTGTGAATGTAGAGCCTGACAAGTGTCTTCCGCCTAATATACATGAAAGCGGGAACTGCGCTGGGAGGAACTTCAGCCAGGCAGAGGGAGCATCTGGAGGAGTTTTTCTCTCTGCCTTCCCCACCTGTGGTCCATCAGCCAGGGCTGTAGCAGGGAGAAGGTGCTGATCAATGCTTAGATCCTGTGTGTATTCCCTTATGTCGAGTGAGCTGTGATCTTTGTGCAAAACTTTTCCCACAGTCCAAACACTTATGGGGTCTCTCTCATGTGTGAATTCTCTGATGACTAATGAGGTATGATCTTGGTGCGAAACTTTTCTAACAGTCCAAACACTTATGGGGTGTGTCTCCTGGGTGCATTGCCTGATGTCTAATAAGGTGTGATCTGTATGTGAAACTTTTCCCACAGTCCAAGCACTGATGGAGTCTCTTCCCTGTGTGGGTTGCCTGATGTACAATAAGGACTGATCTAGCTGTAAAACTTTTCCCACAGTCCAAGCACTTATGGGGTCTCTCTCCTGTGTGTATTCTCTGATGACTAATGAGGTATGATCTTGTGTGAAACTTTTCCCACAGTCCGAACACTTATGGGGTCTCTCTCCTGTGTGTATTCTCTGATGATTACTGAGGTGTGATCTTTGTGGGAAGCTTTTCCCACAGTCCAAACACTTATGGGGTCTCTCTCCTGTGTGTATGCTCTGATGACGAATGAGGTATGATCTTTGTGCAAAACTTTTCCCACAGTCCAAGCACTTATGGGGTCTCTCTCCTGTGTGTGTATACTCTGATGACGAATGAGGTATGATCTTTGTGCAAACTTTTCCCACAGTCCAAACACTTATGGGGTCTCTCTCCTGTGTGTATTCTCTGATGATTACTGAGGTGTGATCTTTGTGGGAAGCTTTTCCACAGTCCAAACACTTATAGGGTCTCTCTCCTGTGTGTATCCTCTGATGATTACTGAGGCGTGATCTTCGTGTGAAACTTTTCCCACAGTCCAAGCACTTATGGGGTTTCTCTTCTGTGTGGGTTGCCTGATGTGTAACAAGGCCTGATCTATCTTTAAAACTTTTCTCACAGTCCGAACACTTATGGGGTCTCTCTCCTGTGTGTATTCTCTGATGTTTAATAAGGGATGATCTGTATGCGAAACTTTTCTCACAGTCCAAGCACTTATGGAGACTTTCTCCTGTGTGGGTTGCCTGATGTATAGTAAAGGATGATATCTGTAAAAAACTTTTCCCCACAGTCCAAACACTTATAGGGTCTCTCTCCTGTGTGTATTCTCTGATGACTAATGAGGCTTGATCTGTATGTGAAACTTTTCCCACAGTCCAAACACCCATAGGGTCTCTCTATCGTGTGGATTCTCTGATGTCTTAAAAGATCCGACTTCCACTTGAAACATTTCCCACAGTTGCTGCATTTCTGAGGTTTATCTCCAGAATGAATACTGTGATGTGTAATAAGGTGAGAGCTCACAGTAAAACGTTTCCCAAACTCAAGGCATTTATAGGGTCTTTCTCCTGTGTGGACGGTCTGGTGACTAATAAGGTGTGATCGCTCTATGAAACATTTTCCACATGCCAAACACTTATGGGGTCCCTCTCCTGTGTGGGTTGCCTGATGTGCAACAAGGCCTGATTTCCATGTGAAGCTTTTCTCACAGTTCAAGCATTTATGGGGTCCCTGTCCTGTGTGTATTCTCTGATGACGACTGAGGTGTGATCTTTGTGCGAAACTTTCCCACAGTCCAAACACTTATGGGGTCTCTCTCCTGTGTGTATTCTCTGATGACTAATGAGGTGTGATCTTTGTGCGAAACTTTTCCCACAGTCCAAACACTTATGGGGTCTCTCTCCTGTGTGTATTCTCTGATGTATAATAAGGGATGATCTATATGTGAAACTTTTCCCACAATCCAAGCACTTATGGGGTCTCTCTTTTTGTGGGTTGCCTGATGTCTAACAAGGGTTGATCTCCGTGTAAAACATTTCTCACACTTCAAGCATTTATGTGGTCTCCCTTCTCTGTGGATTCTCTCATGTCTAATTAGTGCTGACTTCCAATCGAAACCTTTCCCACATTGGAGACAGTGATAGGGTTTATCTTCCTTGGGATTTGTCTGCTGGGCTGGTTTCCTTGGGATCCTTAGATCTCCCCCACATTTAATAGATTCATCCACTTTCTTCCTTGGGTGGTTTCCCAGAAGACTCTCTGAACTCATGATTTTCCCGGTTTTCTCCCTCTTCTAAGCACTTGGGAAAAATTCCCTTAAAAGTTCCCCTGTGGCTCCACTTCCCCAGGAACTTCCTGGTGTTCATCCTCCTCCTTGTCACTCACTATCTCATCACCTGCTGGGAGAGACAATCCAGACACTCAGTCATTGTGTCGGGGAGAAAGAGGAACAGCACAAATGGAAAACCAACACCTTAAAGTTGTGAAGACCGAACAATCAGATTCTGCCTCCATCACCCACCCAAACACTCACAGGGCAGTAAAGTTGGGAAGGAAACTCCTGCAGCAAACAGGATGAGTGGAAAACCACGCGTGATATCTACTGCCAAACAGCCATGACCTGGGGAAATGAGGTGGAACTCAGGGCACTTGCTCACACTACATTTTTGGGATTCTCAACTTTCTCCTTCCATCTGCAGGTGGCTTCTGTGTCAGTGTCACTGAGACCTCACCTGTGCGGCTGCCTCTCGGGACCTCTCTTTTAGCACAGGCCTGGAGATCGGGCACCCATGGCTCCTCTCCTCGTTCAAGGCGGGCAATCAGCTCTGGTTTGGAAACGGGAAATCCTGCTCGGGGGAGAAATCAGAGAAGATTAGGGTGCACAGAGAGTTGGAGGCATATTCAGCACAAAGATGAGTTCATGAACCTGTCCCCATGCTGTGCTGAGGGAATGTGGATCCAAGAGAATCGGAACATGGTCACTGAGCCCCCCTGGGAGAAGCAGATGACGAGGGAGGTGTGGGGAACTGTCATGTCCTCAATAGGAGTTCCCAGGATCTGTGCGCTCTGGGGGCCTTGCTGACGCACACACAGTCCTGGAGCTAAACCCCTGCCTGTTTCTAAACCTGCAGAGCCCAGAGCCCTCCCCATGGCTGGAGCGAGTCCCAAGAAGGGAGGTCAACAGGGATCCTGGGTGCAAGTGAGAAACGAGACGGAGAAGACAATCCACGGCTTCTGTCCCCATGAAAACTGGAGGGATGGGGACGAGTTAGCATGTCCACAAGTTTTGACCCCTTGGTCCCATGGGAGGGGGTAGAGAGATGCAAGTTCCTGTCACAGTGCAGCTCCGGATTATGGAAGCAATTCCCCTCCAATCTAACTGACCAGGGAAGACCTGACCAGATTTGGAAATGCAGACCCCACGGCTTCTAGTAACTGACGGGACAGAATCCCTTGCAGCAGGGTTACATTCTTGTAATTCTCCTGCATGACGTCCCTGTAAGGGCTCTGTTGAGGGTCCAGCAGAGCCCCCTGCCCCTGGGTGAAATACACAGCCACCTCCTCGAAGGTCACCGGCATCTGAAACAACAAAAGTCTCCACTCACCATCTGCTGCCCCAGCCAGAACTCCCCTAGTGATGGGGAGAAAGGACAAAAAAGAGAGATGCTCTGGAAAGGCCGGAGTAGCGGAATCCCTCCCCACCCTGCTCAGAGCAGCCAGGAGGCTTCAGGGGGTGGGGAATGTTAGAAATAATCAAACAGGTTGTCCCCGGGGTGGATTGGGGAGACAGAACCTTTTATTGTCTGCTCGTTCCACCTCGACGCCGGCAGTGAGCAAAGAGGGGTTACTTTATAATCCTTTTATCCATAACAGCATGTCAGTGTGTACACATTCCCAGCCACTCCCCGCAGACCCTTAGTTGGTTACAGTGACACCTATCAAATGAATATTAATAACTACAGGATGAATACAATTATACCCGCCCCTGTTTGTTGTTTACAGGATTTTGCCTAGAGCCCAGGCACATTACCTTGAAACTTACTAAGGCCTGGTCTACACTGGTGGCTTAATTCGAATTAAAGTCCCTTCATTGAATTAATTACACCCGCGTCTACACTTGCACATTAGTAATTCAAATTAAGGAGCCTTTAAAATGGAATTAATAAAACCACCTCTGCAAGTGGATTTGTCCCTTTGAAAGTTTAGCCCTTTAACATTTGTCCATTTGAAAGATTTCACCACCCACCCCGCTCCCGCCTGGTGAATGCCGTGGTGAATGAGTTTTAAATGCCAGCAGTGAGAGGAAATTCTTTGCTACATTGTTTCAGTGGACAATCATGGAAACTTGATACTTTCTTAAGAGTTTATTCACAGTGCTACATGTGGATATATTAGATCATGTTTTCCATCAGTGAAAGGAAACATATGTATCACTGTATTAATATACTAACTGACTCCCTTGTGATTTATCTTACATTCTACAGACACCTGTAGAATCAAAATCAAAGGCAAGCAATATACAGGGGATGGTAGGGGGAGCATGAAAGGCAAACAGCATACAGTTCTAAAGTAATTCAGGATACGCTGTGGTGTATTTGTCACGGTCAAAATGAGAGCACAGTTCAGCCGGCCCCATGCCTGCAGCAATGGCCATCGGGGGAGTAAAAAACAGCATGAAAATCCTTTGCTGTTTGTTTGGGGGTGGGGGAAGAGGGTGGGGGAAACAGCGGCAGATCCTGGGATGACGACACCGTCACAACAGCCTCTACGGTTAGTTGCACTGTGGGATAGCTTCCCACATTGCACTGCTTTCTAATTCGAATTAAGGCTGGCCAGTGTAGACGCAAGACATCAGCACAAACACTGTAGCGTGGACAGTCTGCAGCACTTTCTATAAATTGCTTTCTGTAATTCGAATTTGAATTAGTGCTGCAGTGTAGACATAGCCTAAGATTCTTTCAAATATACTGTATGCAAGGGAGGGAAAGAGGACAACGCTCTGTTCCCACCAAAGACCTTGAACACAAGGAGAATAGTTATTGGTTAGTCTCATTCCTTGCGCTATTGGCTAGGAAGGGAGGGAAAGGAGAGAGAGAACAGACTCTAGCCACAATTCACACCAGTAACAGAAACAAGGTTTTGCTTGTGCCATGATTCCATTCCCTGTGGCTTAGGCCTGATCACTTGTCCAGCTTTTAACTCTTTACTCTCCTACAGGAAGAAAGTGAGAGCTCCTTGTCCCTCCAGCAGATGAAGGAGGGCTGGGTCTTTTCCTTTACCCCACACTTCTTGGCCACAGGCTGATAAGCTGGGCTCTGAGCAGGGGACAGGGACAGGGTGGGACAGGAATCCCAACAGCTTCCCTTCTGTTTTACAGCAGCCTCTGGCTCGTGGGTTCAGGCTGCAGCCCACAGGAGTCTGAAACGTTCCCAGCCCCGTGCAGGGGGTTGTTTCCTCTTTTAGATGGAGGAATTTTCACCCCCAGCCACGGGCCTGCTCAGAAAATCAGCAGCTCCATCACACCCTGTCCTCTCCCTGCCACTTCCTCCACTCCGCTGCCCTTGGAAAATCCCTTACCTGAGCCGGCTCCACCACAGCCATTTTCCCGGGAAGACGGGATGATCTGGAGGAACCCGGGTGCGACTCTTCAACCTGTCAGGGTGGGGCGAAAGGGAGATTGGAGAGGTGTCAGAAGGGGCTTGGAGTCCATTTCACACCCCGATTCCCCCAGGCCTGCACTCTGCCATGCTGGGAAGAAACTCACTTCATTGCTACCCAGGCCAGGTCCCTCCCAGCAGAACTAAACCCAGCGGGACTTTTAAACCCTCCCAGGGACAGAGTCTCTGATCCAAAAGCTAGAAAAAGAGCAGAATCAAAGGAGTCACTCTGGGGACTCCCCCAACATTGTCCCCAAAGACCGTGTGACCCCCTCCAGCGCCCCAGCCCCCGCCAAGTAGTGCAGTGCTTCAGCAGACGGAGCTACCAGCTTTTCCTCTGCCAGCTGCTCACCTTCTTCCCAGGAAAGTCTGTCTGCCCCAGGGGATGCCGGGAATGGATCTGGGCAGGCATGGCAGCTGGGAACCTCTCTCCTCACTTACTGCTCCTGCTGCCCCTTTCGGTCCCCAGGCTCCTTTTTATCATCTTCCCTCTCTCCCCTTCTCTGTCCCTGGGAGAACGGGTTACTGCCCCATGGACGTGGGCGTTTGCTTTCCTTGGCCACTGCCAACAGAGGTTTGAGCCTGGCTGTGTCACTGAGGGCGGCAGTTCTGGGCTTTGCAGACACACAGGGAGCCCCTCACTCTCCGGGCAAACTCACCGGCAGGTCCCTGAATGGGGCTCTTTGTGCAGACTCACTTTCCTGCCCGGCCCCAGCACTTTCCCCCAGGTCTCTCTGCATCACCCGGAGGGTCCAGCTCAGTAGC
>NW_027133270.1:0-73895 GCF_026122565.2 Emydura macquarii macquarii
GGCTAAAGAGGCAGCAATAACTGGCACCCTTTGGGAAATTCTGCCCATGGCAATAACTACCCGGGCACAGATGAAACAAAAACAAGTTAAAATTGAAAAATTACAAATGTTACAAGAGATACAGGGAAAGGATGAGTTAATCCAGCAGTGGATTGTGGAATCATAGAATCATAGAATATTAGAGTTGGAAGGGACCTCAGGAGGTCATCTAGTCCAACCCCCTGCTCAAAGCAGGATTAACCTCAGCTATATCATCCCAACCAGGGCTTTGTCAAGCCTCACCTTAAAAACCTCTAAGGATGGAGATTCCACCACCTCCCTAGGTAACCCATTCCAGTGCTTCACCACCCTCCTAGTAAAAAACTTTTTCCTAATGTCCAACTTAGACCTCCCGCCCTGCAACTTGAGACCGTTGCTCCTTGTTCGGTCATCTGCCACCACCGAGAACAGCCTAGCCCCATCCTCCCTGGAACCCCCTTTCAGGTAGTTAAAGGCCGCTATCAAATCCCCCTCACTCTTCTCTTTTGCAGACTAAACAAGCCGAGTTCC
Organism: Emydura macquarii macquarii; assembly: GCF_026122565.2. NCBI lineage: Eukaryota > Metazoa > Chordata > Testudines > Chelidae > Emydura > Emydura macquarii. The sequence goes on from NW_027133270.1 coordinate 550, forward strand.
CTCAGCCTCTCCTCATAAGTCCTGTGCTCCAGCCCCCTAATCATTTTGGTTGCCCTCCGCTGCACTCTCTCCAACTTGTCCACATCCTTTTTGTATTGAGGGGCCCAAAACTGGACACAATATTCTAAATGCGGCCTCACCAATGCCGAATAGAGGGGAATAATCAATCTACCCCATCCTCCAGATCATTAATAAAGATGTTGAACAAAACCAGCCCCAGGACCGACCCCTGGGGCACTCCGCTTGTGACCGGTTGCCAGCTAGACATGGAGCCATTGATCACTACTCGTTGAGCCCTATGCTCTATCCAGTTCTCTATCCATTTTATAGTCCATTCATCCAACCCATACTTCTTTAACTTGCTGATAAGAATACTGTGTGAGACAGTATCACTCTGTATCCTATCCCGACCTTCCAGGGTATCTACCACTCCCCACAGCTTAGTGTCATCCGCAAACTTGCTGAGGATGCAATCTACCCCATCCTCCAGATCATTAATAAAGATGTTGAACAAAACCGGCCCCAGGACCGACCCCTGGGTCGGTTTTCATGGTTGGTTTTCTCAAATCTAGTCTGTCGTCTTCCTCCCACTTCCCCACCACAAATAAAGTTCTCTGTGCTTGCCGGTTGGTTGCCCACCGTGATGACTATAGGTTCCCTGATTTCTGGTCTGGGGCTAGAGCTGGTGTGAATGAAGTCTTTAAGGAAACTCATAGAAAAATTGAACCTGGTCTTTTTGGCCACTAATGCCACCTGACAAAAAGGGTTACATAGTAAATGGTTTATTTGGTTTTGCTTGCCAGGTTTTAATCAAAATATGGACGAAATCCACGTTAAAATATCTATTTTAAAAATATGTTGTGCATTGTTTTAACTGTTATTTTCCATCCAGCTCTACCCCACATCCAAACATTAGAAAACCAGGAAATGCTTTGTAAGGGGTCCACCCACATTGTAATGGAATTATCTGAACATCTACCTGAATATCTGTAGGTTGTTGACTTAGATTCCCATGAAGAGATCCCAAATGCCATTCGTCGGATGAAAGAGACGCACATGTAGGGTGATGAATCATGAATACACGTACACAAAAGGTTAATTATAGAACAGTTGAAATGAACAATTAATTGTCATCAAGGGGGCTACACTGGAAGAAGGTTACTACTCGATGTGAGTAAGGGTGGCAGAATCAGACGCTTAATTCATAATCCAGCTAAACTTTAAGCAACTTTTAGTTAAAAGAAATAACAAAGCCATACATTTTTACTCAGATTTTCTCTGTCAGTACTCAAGCAAATATCCCATTAAATGTCCCCAAGTAAGGATATTCTGTATAGACATTAAAACTTTCAACTAGAATAATTGAAGTTTCTTAGAAGCAGAAATGGTGATGAAATATAGCATATATATATACCGATTCATTCACTGAAAGGAATATAATTTAGGGCCCATTTTGACCACCCTTTTATATATCAATGACATTGCTCTTGCAGGATTTTGCCAGTGTCTTACTCAGCCAAGAAGAGTCTTGAATCCAGATTTTAGGGGGAAGTTGATTAATTTGGGCTTGATAGTAAACATTTTTTAAAAAAACCTGAGGTCAGATTTTTAACTGTATTTGGATACCTACTTGGCCTTTCCAAAACATCTGTGTGACTAACCCCCATTAGTTTAAAGAACTTTTAGGAGAAGCTTCAGTGTATCTTTTATATTTGACTACTTTTTACCTTTTATCTTGTTCTATTTTCTACGGGAAATGTCAGCTATGGAGCCAGTAAGAAAGGGGAACCATACAACAGTGACAGACTTCATCCTGCTGGGGCTTGGAAGAGGAGCAGGGTTTCAGACTGTGCCCTTTATGATGTTCTTGGTGATTTACATGATAACTGTGCTGGGAAACACCATCCTGGTCCTCATCATTACAGCCAACTCTCAACTTCACACCCCCATGTACTTCTTCCTCATGAACCTGTCACTTTTAGACCTCTCCTACTCCTCCGTCATTGCTCCCAGAGCCATGGCGAGCTGCGCTGAAGGAAGCAAAGCCATTTCCTACAGTGGATGTGCCACCCAATTCTTTTTCTTCGCTCTCTTCCTCACCACTGAAGCCTTTTTCCTGGCAGCGATGGCCTACGATCGCTACACCGCCATCTGCAACCCGCTCCGGTATCCCGTTGCCATGTCCAAGTGGGTTTGCGTTCAAATGGTGGTGGGATCCTATATCGGCGGCTGTGTGAATGCCATGGTGCAAACTGGCTTCAACTTTACCCTGAACTATTGTGGGTCTAATGAGATTGATCATTTCTTCTGTGATGGCCCTACCCTGATTAGTTTCTCCTGCAGTGACACGTACGTCAATAAACTTGTGATGTTTACCCTATGCCAACTCATCATAGCAAGTACTTCCCTGATTGTGCTGATCTCCTATATCTATATCATCTCCACCATCCTCAGGATTTGCTCTGCTGAGGGCAGGCACAAAGCCTTCTCCACCTGCACCTCCCACATGGTGGCTGTGACCTTATTTTATGGGACCACTGCTTTCATGTACGCCCAGCCCACTTAGCTATCGTCTCTGTACCAAAGAAAAGCAGTGTCTGTGTTCTATACCTTTTTCATTCCCATGTCGAATCCCCTCATCTACAGCCTTAGGAACAAGGATGTGAAAAATGCTTTGAGAAGGACTATGGGCAAGGAATGTTTGAGAAAATGAACACCTTCCTTGGACATAGAGATGAAATTGAATGGGTCAATGTACTGTGCAACACAACAAGTTCTGACCAAGTTTGTATTTTTTAGGGTGAGGTGGGGTCGGGGGAGTAGTTTTTCCAGATATAAACAAATAAATCTTTGGGATCCACTATCTCTCTTTGTCTCTGTCTCTTTCTCTGTCTCTATCTCTATCTCTCTCTTTCTTCTGTGTGGATGTCACTCTTCTCTCTCTGTCTGTCTTGCCCATCCTAGCTTACCAGCTGACCTATGGAACTCATTGCCACTGGATATAATGCAGTCAAATATATTCCTAGAATTCTAAAATAGCTTTGATCTTTATAGAGGCTTCATGTTTCAGGATATGAGTCAGCTACTGCTGTCTGAGAGTGTGGAATAAATTTTATCCATGATTTATCATGCAATTCTTCTGTCTTTGAAACAGCTGACACTGGCCACCCATGGAGAGAGGATGTTGGTTCATGGCAATTCCCTTGTTCTTGTAACATTCCAGAACACTGACCATAGAACCTATTTAAGACATAAGGTATTTCTATATACATTCACATATTTGCATTTACTTTGAGTTGGAATCATCTCAGTCCAAATCCTTCGATAATGTAAATTGGGTGAGCAAATCTGATTTCTGTTTGATTTTCAATGATTTTCATCTGTTCAAGATTTAGCCCTTGAATTTCCCTGATTCCTATTGGGTAGAAGTTTGAAAATGGTGAACAATATGACACCTGTATTAGATAATGGAAACTGATAAAGGCCATGTTAAACTGAATCACCTATGTATAATATTTCTGTTTCATGTCTGCAACACAACTCAATAAAGCAAGTGGTCTTGATTCAAATCTCATGCATATTTGTGTAAATAAGGAACATTCACTCACCCAGGTGTAAATCACTAGTAGCCACAGGCAAATCAATGTGTCTGATTCTCCTCTCACTCCTCCTGACATAAATCAGGAGTCACTCCACTGAAGTAAATGCATTTACATGTTCTAAAGCTTGTAAATCAGGAGCAACGCCATGGATGTCAATTGGCTTCATTCCTCTGTCATTCACCTCTTTGTAAATCAGGAGTAACTTCACTAGAGTCTACCGGCCTGAGTCATCTCTCATTCAGCCTGACTTAAATCAGGAGTCACTCCACTGTAGTAAATAGATTTACACTGTTCTAAAGCTTGTGTAAATTGGCAGAGAATCAGGCCCAATTGCTCTACATTTTTTTCCCTTTTGATTTGGTCATGAAATGAAAAATCACACCTTGAGCCCAAGCCTGCAGCATCTTTTGAGGTTAACATCACCTTGACTTCAGGGGAGATATTGGTGCATTATGTATTGCCAGATCAATCTCACACTGTGGATTTATCATGGAAATCCCAGATTGTTCACCTGCAACCCTAATGAATTAAATTCTGAATGTACCATTTGAAGAAAAAAAATCTAAGTATGAAGATATACGAATTGCCTTTATTTTCGGTATGTGAATTTCTTTCTTCACTGCTGTTTGGCAAAGCGTAAACGAAGAGACCCAAAGGTCCCTCCCCGAGGAAAGAAATGACCTGCCACAGAGACAGCCTGAGAGGGAAGCATTCCCCTCTCCCTGTCATATAAATTCTGGACTTTGGGAATCCCCTTGATGTTTTGCTTTGGACTACCTCAGCAGGGGACAGCCCTGGGACTGAGCTGGCCTGGGGGCGGGTGGGTGCATACCACAGGAGGAGGCAGTTGCTGTCTGAGGAAGAGGGCTATATCACTGCAAGCTGCCAACAGAAAATGCCTTGTAGGGAGCAGACACCCTTCACATTGCCTTAACCCAGACGGTGGCTCTGGGACAATCACAGGGGGGAGGGGGAGATAGGAACTGGCCCCGGCAGGGCAGCATTAAGTCGGACGATCCAGATAGCAAGTGTGAAAAATCAGGAGGGGGTGAGGGGCATAATAGGCACCTATAAAAGAAAAAGCCCCGAATATCGGGATGTCCCTATAAAATCAGGACATCCAGTCACCCTAACCTTAAGCAGCCTTGGCTGTCAGATCATTGTCAGGCCTCCAAGACTCCTGGGTCAGAGCCCAGTGGAGTGGGAGGGCCCAGTGCCCCCTACCAACAACCCCCCTACGTTACCGGTTTTAGCCATGACCAGTCGGCCACACTACCTGACCAAACAACCCCTGAGTGAGGACTGTCACAGGGTGTGATTTTGCAGCTATTCAGTTCAATTCCAACAGTCCCTCGTGTGTACACAGCTATTCCCACAGGAAGGTATTTATACTGATATTACTTATTCCTGTGAATTTACATTTGAAGTTCCCATAGACGTCAATTGCGAATGACTGAGTACAACTACCACACTGGAATACTCAAGTCATGGTAAGAGAGTACATTGGTGTAAATAAGCTCTTAATCAATACTACTACAGCTGAACTACAGGTCAGATTTTAAAGGTAGTTTGGCACCTAGTAGGATTTTCAAAAGCACCTCGGGACCTAATTTCCATTGATTGCTGTGGGTGTTCAGTGAAAGGCAATAATGATGATATCCATGCATAGACAATCCCTTTTTCCATAATAATAATTTCCCGAGGCCTTGCTACACTAGAAAGCTTTATACACAAAGTTCTGCCAGTATAGTAACACCAACTAGAGCTGGGGGTTTTTTGTTGTTTTTTTGATGGAATGTTTTTCCGTTAGAAAATGTCAATTAATTAAAAATGAATGTTCTATTGGATTGTGATAGTTTTGACAAAAATCCGATAGAAACCAGCCATGAGTTGGAGGCTCATGTGCCTTCCGGTGTCCCTGCATCTGGGCCAGTCCACCAAGAGGAGATAACTTGGAGAACAGAGCTTCCAGGTTCCCAAAATTTTCTCTTTGCTCTCTGGGCCTCTGAGTGGTTTGTGAAGCGTTCGAAGCATTGTGAAAAGGTCAAAAAGCATTTTTTTCTAAACAACTTTTGGAAATTCTTGGTCCGTGGGAAATTTCAAAATTTCATTTTTGTTCTTCAGCAGAACAATTTTTTTCTTTTTTTGAAATTTCAGAATTTCCCACAGAATTTGAGTTTCCTTCGAACTCTACCACTGACAAAATTGAGAATGTGAGTTTCCGGCCACCTCTACCACTGACAAAATTAATGTAGAAGATGTAGTCGGTTATTTGGCTGTGTTTGTGTTCTCTCTGTGTACTGCCCAGCTCTGCGCAGTGAGCTGACACAGCAGACTTGATTGAACTGCACAATAGGGCCACTGACTCAAGCGAAGGCACATGGCCGGTTTATTGTTGATGAAGCACCGTCCTGGTATCCCGTAGATTCTACAGAACCACTAATACATGTATGCCTATTACAATGGACCAGCTCAGTGAATGGCAATACTTTCCATTCCCTCTGGGCTGGACAAAGACACCCCCTCTGAGGCACCTCCTTATATACTAATACAAACAAGTTAAGCATTGCCCCTCTGAGGTGGTCAGTTACCTCCCTTTACTTTGTACCTGGTGGTTCAATCAAATCCATCACCCTGTCACCCTGACCTTATCTTTAAGGGGGTCATTGGGTCCTTTTATCATCTTTGTGCAGTGTGTTTACACCATAACCTTGTACTGGGATGATCAAGCACTACCCTTCTGGAATGTGTTTACGTGAATACTTAGTACCTGGGAGTGCCTCTGTTTTTGCAACAACAGCCGTGTTCTTGCCAAGTTCATGTGTTGGTCAGTAAACCTGCAAGCAGGCATCCGCTTTGTAACAGGGCCTTACCTTTGCTCATAGCTTGACGCTTACTACTTTTGCAGGGCCTGACTCTGTTTAGGCCTTACACTAGGCCTTCTTATAACAGGCCTCATATCTTAGGCTCTTTTTCTCTACTACAGAAGAGTGCATTCACACTTGGTCAGTTGTGCTGATACATTGTGACCACACAGCACTGGGTTGTTGGGACAAAAATTGTGTCAATCTGAGTATGGAAAGGCATCCAATCATCTTCTTCCCCACCTTCTGGAATGCTATCTTGGGGACATTTCCACAGTGCATCGCATGACACCCGCACTCCTTTGAGGGAATTGTTAAATTAATATGGATGGGTAGTGACACCCAACACCTGATTCTCAGAGTTAAATTAATCATTTCAGAGAGATAGAGAATCCAATCTCCCTTGGTAGTTTGTTCCAATGATTACTCTCCCTCACTGTTAAAAATTGGCACCTTATTTCTAATATGAAGTTACTTGGTTTTTATGTCCAGCCATTGGTTCTTGTTATGCCTTCCTCTACTAGATGAAAGAGCAAGAAGTAGCTGGTATTTTTGTCTCCTCATATGCCACGATGACTTAATGGCACCACAGAGACTTGATGGAATACATTTCCTGACTGGAATAATGATATAGAGGGATTGCTCAGGAACAACAGGCAGGGGGAAAAAAGAGGTTTTGCATTATATATCAAGAGCTGAGGTCCAGCAGGAGAGCAGAGGTTGAAGGTCTCTGAGTAAAGCTAAAGGGTTATAAAAAAAAACCCAGGGATGATGACCTGGCCTACTATACACCACCAAATCAGGAAGAGGAATTAGATGAGGCATTTCTAGAACAATTAACAAAAATGTCCAAATCACAAGACCTAATAGTAACAGGGGACTTCAAACATAGGAAGGATAGTAAGAGGCCAATATGGTTCAAACAGGAGAGCTTTAATGTCCTGAAAATGAAAAAGGAATCCCCAAAAGTGAAAACAGACAGATTGCTAATGATGAGTACAAAGGACACTAAGAAAAGGTTCTTTAATATGACATTAGGAGCAAGAGACGGATGAAGGAACGTATAGTGCATCTACTGAGTGGGAAAGGAAAGCCAATAAAGGATCATATCAAGAAGGCTGAGGTATTTAATGCCAAAGCAATCTAATTTCCTTCTTTGACAGGGTTGCTGACCTAGTGGATGGGCAAAGCGATAGATGTGATCTATTTTGAATGTTTCACATGATATTCTCATAAGCAAAGTAGGGAAATGTGGTCTAGATGAAATTACTATACGGTAGGTACAAAACTGAAAAACTTTACTCGAAGAGTCATTATCAATGGTTGCCATCAAGATGGGGGGATATATCTTGTGAGATCCTGAAGGGGTCTGCTCTCATCTAGTATTATTCAGTATTTTCATTAATGACTTGGATAATAGAGTGGAGAGTATGCTTATAAAATTTGTGAATAACACCAATCTGGGTGAGGTTTACAAGCAGGATGATGTTACCCTTTATCCATTGTTGACTCACATTCAATTTGTGCTCCACTATAACCCTTAGATCATTTCCAGCACTACTCCAGTACTATCCACCCAATCAGTTATTTCCCATTTTGTAGAGTTAAAGTTGATTTTTTTTTTCTTCCTAAGTGAAGTACTTTGCACATTCCTTTATTGAATTTCATCTTATTACTTTCAGACCAATTCTCCAATTTGTCAAGATCCTTTTGAATTGTAATCCTGTCCTCCAAAGTGCTTGAAAACCCCACCCAGATTGATGTCATCCTCACATTTTATAAGCAGACTATCCACTCCATTATCCAAATCATTAATGAAAATATTGACTAGTACTGGACTCAGGATGGACCCAGACTTACAGACATTAAGCCAAGAAGGCGCAAGCATGATCATCTAGTCTGACCTCCTGCAAATTGCAGTCCACAGGATCTCACCTACCCACTCCTGCAATAGATCTTGAACCGCTGGCTGAGTTATAGAAGTCCTCAAATCATGATTTAAAGGCTTCAATTTACAGAGAATCTACCATTATTCTAATTCAAACCTGCAAATGACCCATGCTCCACATTTCAGAGAAAAGCTAAAACCTCTGCAGTCTGCCAATATGACCTGTGGGAAAATTCCCTCCAGACCCCAGATATGGCAATCAGTTAGACCAGTGTTTCTCAACCTTTCTGATACCAGGGACTGGCTTCCTATACTGTGTCAGGGAGATCTCAGGGATCAGTGCTGGTCCACGGACTAGTCGTAGAGAAACACTGAGTTAGACCCTCCGCATGTGGGAGAGACCCATTGGCTAGATATGTGGGAAAGAATTCATTGAAATAACTCAGAGATCTCCCCATCTAGTGTCCCGTCACTGGCTGTTCGAGGTATGTGGTGCTAGCAGCCGCAGATGGGCTACATCCCATTGTAGGCAATCTCATCACACAATCCCCTCCTTAAGCTTTTCAAGTTCAGTCTTGGTACCAGTTGGTGTCTTGTTTCCATTGCTCCCCTTGGAGGCTTTTCCAGAACTTCACTCCTCTTACGGTTCAAAACCTTCATCTAATTTCAAACCTAAACTTGTTGATGGCCATAGAATCATAGAAAATGAGGGTTGGAAGGGACCTCAGGAGATCACCAATCCAACCCCCTGCTCAAAGCAGGACCAACCCCAACTAAATCATCCCAGCCAGGGCTTTGTCAAGGCATTAAAAACCTCTAAGGATAGAGATTCCACCATCTCGTTTGTATCCATTTATTCTTGTGCCAACTTTGGCTCTTAACATAAAGAACTCCTTTCCCTCCCTGATATTTATACCTCAGCTGTATTTATAGAAAGCAGTTATATTTCCCTTCAGCCTTCATTTGCTTAGGCTAAACAAGCCAATATCCTTAAGTCTCCTCTTGTAAAGTAGGTTCTCCATTTTGTTCAATCATCCTAATAGTCTTTCTGTGCACCTGTTCTAATTTGAACTCATCTTTCTTAAACATGGGAGGTCAGAATTGCACACATTATTCCAGATGGGGTCTCAGCAGTGCCTTGTTTAATGGTACTAACATTTCCCTATCTCATCTGGAAATTCCTTGCCTGATGCATCCCAGGATTTAATTAGCCTTTTTCATGGATGCATCATATTGGTGGGTCATAATCATCCTGTGATTGACCAATAAACCCAGGTCTTTCTCCAGTTCTGGTGCTTCCAACTGTAGATCTTCAGTATATAGCAAAGATTCTTGTTGTTCTTTCTTCTGGGTTTCTATTGCTCCAGTTTTCAAGATCAAACAAACTTCTTCTCTGATATTCCAGGCCTCCTCCATTCAGTTATACATCCCAACTTTTTCTGCCAAGCTCATTAATGAAAGATGTTAATAAGATTGGTCTCAAGACTGAACCCTGAGGAACTCCACTAGTAAACTCCCTCCTGCCTGACAATTCACTTTTCATTATGACCCGCTGTAGTCTCCCATTTAACCAGTTCCTTTCCCACCTTTCAATTCTCATATTAATACCTATCTTCTCCAATGGGACCCTGTGGGATCCCCATTAGACATGTCCTCCCAGTTCGGCAACTACCCTTTGAGTATGGTCTTTCAACCAGCTGTGCACTCACAGTGAATCTGGGCACACATGTATTCACACCCTACATACTACTGCAATAATATTTACACAAAATATGCCTTGTGATGTATCATTCAAAAATTATAACATGCTGGTCAATAATATCATTAAGAAATGCATGTGATAATGCTGCATGTGGAATAATAGATACTCACTCATATTATACTTTTAAGTCTGACTAAAAGAGGTTTAAACCTGGCATGTCAGGATGAGTCGATAAACAGATTTTCTCCAGATAAAGGAAAAGGGCCACACCTCAAACCAGGTGTGGCCAAATTCAACAAGCTATTCATTTGTATCACAGTTGCAGGAAGAGATCATTTACATTGTAACAATGACTAGCAGGGCAGAAGGCAGCATGGAAGCTGCCCCAGACATCCATCAGGGAAAAAGGACTTTATCTGGGGATATGTTTCAGAAGAAGACATTTCAAAGTGTTACTGGATTATTAAAACAGGGAGAGTGAGCCCCTAAGTTATCCTTCACTTGAGGAGACAAGGAAAACCAGCACCATGGAATCCGCGGGGATCCTGGCTGAATGCTAATTAGCCATTGCTGGGAAAGGCAGATTGAAGAAGAACCTACCTTGTACAAAGGCTCTAGCTTATTAAGTTAGGTCTTAGCTATTAGCATGGGTATTTTACTTTTGTTAGTTTGCCTGTATTCCTTTGACTTGGTATCACTTAACCAAGTTGTTTGTTTAATAAACTTGTTGACTTTTACTGTAAACCAGTCCAATGCTGTGCTTGAAGGAAAGTGAGTCTATACCCCAGTTAAATTAATAAATTTTAGGGTTCTAGCTATTTAACAGAGTAGGAGCCTCAATGTCTTCTGTGAGTGTGATTATTCCCCTCACTTCAGCACTGGTGAGGCCACATTTGGGGTATTGTGTCCAGTGTTGGGCATCCGACTCCAGGAAGGATGTGGACAAATTGGAAAGAGTCCAGTGGAGGGCAACTAAAATGATTAGGGGGCTGGGGCACATGACTTATGAGGAGAGACTGAGGAAACTTGGCTTGTTTAGTCTGCAAAATGGAGGAGTGAGGGGGGATTTGATAATGGCCCTCAACTACCTGAAAGTGGGTTCCAGAGAGGATGGAGCTAGGCTGTTCTCAGTGGTGGCAGATGACAGAATTAGGAGCAATGGTCTCAAGTTGCAATGGGGGAGATCTAGGTTGGATATTAGGAAAAACGTTTTCACTGGGAGGGTGGTGAAGTACTGGAATGGGTCACCTAGGGAGGTGGTGGAATCTCCATACTTTGTGGTGGCTAAGGCCTGGTGTAGTGTTCGGTATTTTTATCTCAGTGGCGGAATGGAGCACACTGGCAAAAGGATGTCAAAATGCTTATTTATTACCTGAGATAGCATAAGAAAGACAGACAGGAGCAGGAGTCCTGTACCATACAGGAACTGCAGCTCCGGCACAAGCCTTAAGATGAAAAGTACAATGAAAGTACAATTAACCACAAGGATATAAAGTAGCAACTTATAGGCACAGGACTTATTATTATCATAAGCTGAGCAACCGCAGCAGCAGCTGCAGTTAGTGAACAGAGAAGTGAACCTTAAACAAGGAAGAGACCTGCCAAGAGGATACCTACAGCAATATACTCCTGGGGGCCCATCGATGTAAGAAGCTAGCCTTATTTAAGCGTGTGCAGGGACGCTTATCACCAAGAACGAGGGAGACCCATACTTCGTTCTGATAAGCGGGTGACGTACGGGAACCGCCTGCCCGAGGCATCCGCTAGCGCCTCCACGGATCCACGGAGAGTCTCAGCTTGGGAAGGCTCTCGGGGATTGATATACCCTTTTCCCCCTCACCTTGCAGCAAGCTTTACCCAGTAATACATGACGTATATCTCAATCCCAGTAGGGATTGGGCCTTAACACTTAGTTGCTATTAGTTTATTGGTAGTTAGCTAGGGACCTTCTGGAATAAGGTGACGTTAGTTGTTTACTTCAAAGAGAACTCAGCCATAGTCTTACTTCTCCTTTATTATTACTAAAATAGGGACCTTTTAGCTTATCAAGCATTAGCAAATGTCTGTGGTCGTCTCAGGATGCTCCAGACCCCAAGGCACTTCCTCCTCTGGCCTAAGGTCGGGCAGAGGGCAGCGTCTGGGTTTTGCTCCTGAGAGGTCTTAACTCTTGCTTTTCTGGCTTAGCATTGCTTTTAGGGCCTTGCTCTTGTCAAACTATACTGATTTCGCGTTACAAAGTCTTGCGCGCCCTAACACCTGGCTTCACAGAATCCTGACTGGGATGATATAGTTGGGGTTGGTCCTGCTTTGATCCGGGGGATGGACTAGATGATCTCCTTCTGTCTCTTCCAACCCTAATCTTCTTTGATTCTAATGTACAGTGAGAGTTGCTCTGCATTGCAGAGAAATGTCTCTGAGAAGCTCAGGATTTGGAGTTCACTGATCGTTACCTGAAAGGCAAGATTTGGGCTGGAAGAGCCTGGAGGAGTTTGCTGGTGAGCAAGACATGCTGGTGTGGCAGGGAGCTGACACAGTCTACTCACCAGCAAAGCTCACTCTTGCTGAGGTAAAGAGCTATTACAGTGATTCTTACCTCTGGGTATCCCCAGTAGAGTGTTACATCCACCTTACACTAATTTCATCAAGACCACATTTTCCAAGTCTGCTTATGGGAACGTCATGTGAACTGTTTCTAAAGTTTTGTTAAAATCAAGATATAGCACGTCTACAACTTCCCCCCGTCCAGTAGGTCACCAGCCCTGCCAAAGAAGGAAAGAAGTTGCTTTGGCATGATTTCTTCTTGACAAATCCTTGCTGGCCATTCCTTCTAACCAGTGCTTAATTTGTGCCGGGCTTGCTGGGCCTTAGGCCCTATACCTCCTGCATTACAAATTAATCACTGCTTATTACCCTATTACCAGTTAGGTTTTTACAAATTAATTGTTTGATAATTTGTTTGAGTATCTTTCCAGGTATTGAAGTTGCTCTATCATTCCCCACATCCTCTTTGCTTCCCTTTTCTAACGTAGGTACTGTGTTTGCCTATCTCCAGTCCAATAAATAAATCATATACGTTAATTTTTAGACTGGTAGGGAATGGAACAGCTGATGTTAAAGTCCCAGTTCTGCAACCTTTTTATAAATCAATGGTTTCACACATGGGTGGATAGATTCTGCAATTGTTCAACTTGGCAGACTAACCGTGCTTTTTGTTGCAACTGCAAGGAAAAGCTGATTACTGTGGCTGCTAGTCTAGGAAAGAAGCCTTCCAAAAGAGCAGCTCAAATTTTATTAGGAATTTATTTCACATAGATTATGAAGGCCTGATCGTCTTACAGTGAAGTCAAAGGCACATTTGTCATCAAATTCAATCTATCTAGGATGAAATTTTGAATACTATGCACTGAGGACCTTCCAATCTTTCAGAAATTATCAGATACTTTACAAGCCAGCAGTCTATAACATCACTGCTAGAAACCTGATATAAGAACATTGTAATTATTGTATGTATCTGATCTATAAACCATTATAATTCTCTTCTTTTCCTTCGTAAATACACCTTTAGATTTTTACTTACTAAAGGATTGGCAGCAGCGTGATTATTGGGTAAGATCTGAAACATATGTTGACCTGGCTATGAGGCTGATCTCTTGAGATCATAATCATAGAAGATATGGGTTGGAAGGAACCTCAGGAGGTCATCTAGTCCAGCCCCCTGCTCAAAGCACGACCAACCTGAACTAAATCATCCCAGCCAGGGCTTTGTTAAGCCAGGCCTTAAAAACCTAGAAGGATGGAGATTCCACCCTAGGTAACCCATTCCAGTGCTTCTCCATCCTCCTAGTGAAAAGGTTTTCCTTAATATCCAACCTAGACCTCCCACACTGCAATTAGAGATCATTGCTCCTTGTTCTCCTGCACTACAGACTGGGGACCGACTGGCAAGGCAGCAGTTCTGCAGTAAAGGATCTGGGGGTTACAATGGACAAGAAGCTGGATATAAGTCAACAGGCTGCCCTTATTGCCAAGAAGGTTAATGGCATATTGGGCTGCATTAGTAGGAGCATTGCCAGCAGATCGAGGGAAAAGATTATTCCCCTTTATTTGACACTGGTGAGGCCCCATTTGGAGTCCTGTCTCCAGTTTTGGGCACCACACTACAGAAAGGATGTGAATAAATTGGAGAGCATTCAGCAGAGGGGAACAAAAATTATTAGCGGGATGGGGCACATGACTTATGAGGAGAAGCTGAAGAAACTGATCTTATTCAGTCTGCAGAGCAGAAGAGTAAGTGGATATTTGACAGTAGCCTTCAACTACCTGAAATAAGGTTCCAAAGAGAATGGAGATAGGCTGTGCTCAGTGATGGCAGATTAAAGAACAAGGAGAAGTGGTCTCAAGTTGTAGTGGGGGAGGTCTAGGTTGGATATTAGGAAAACAAATTTCACTAGGAGGGTGGTAAAGCACTGGAATGGGTTACCTAGTGTAGGCCACGGAAGATGTTTGTGACACGTTGGACAGAGATAGGGGCTTGACGGGCCTGGTCAGAACTGGTTTGATAAGAGGCACTGCTCAGCTTGGTAAACAGGCTGTGCAAGGCCGTGTGAATTTGTTTGTGGTTCCAAAAGAGGAGGAAAGTGAGGAAGCAAGGTCAGGTGCTGTAAATTAGCCAATGCTTGCTGTTCCCTAGAGAATGCTGTATAAAAGCTTGAAATGCAAATTGTGCAATGAGACTCGGCCATGAATCCCGTTGCTGTTTGGAGCGTAAGACGTGATTAAAGATAAGTGTACCTAACTGGTGTGGACGTGTTTTTATTCCTCACCTGGTATCCAGAACCTGCAGGCAGCTGTGAGCAGCGGTGCCTGGCATAACACCTAGGGAGTTGGTGGAATCTCTATCCTAAGAGGTTTTTAAGGTGCGACTTGACAAAGCCTTGACTGGGATGATTTAGTTCAGGGTGGTCCTGCTTTGAGCAGTGGATTGGACTAGATGACCTTTTGAGGTCCCTTCAAACCCTAATCTTCTATGGTTCTATAATATACCACCAAAATCTCCACTGAAGACAAATGGATTTTGGCTGTAGGAAACCTGGAGTATTGGGACATAGTGTTGCTTTCATTTCATGGCCAAATCAAAAAATACAAGTGTTTTCATGTCCTCATGTCATGAAATTCACAGCCACTTTCAAATGGAAAGAATGGGTCTTGTTCCTCTCTCACTGACACAAGCTTTATAAAAGTACAGCTACGCTGACTTCAGTGGAATTATTCCTGATTCACACCAGAGAAGAGGAAGGCACCTCCTTATAGCTCCATCTAAGACTAAGTTCCCTTAGTGGATCTAGCCCCCAATGCCCACTACCAGATGCAGGTGTCACGTTGTTCACCATTTTCCAGCAGTTACCAAAGCTATTGAGTTACTGCAAAAAATAGATCCTCAGTTGGTCTAAATTAGTTCAATTCTAAAGAAGTCATTTGGAACTAGATCCACAAAAAGACAGGTATTTCAGTGCCTAAATTTCAGGCACCGTGGGCCTGGTTCATCAAGGTATATTGGCACCTAAGCCTAGATTCACAACAGGATGTAAGTGTTGTGATGATCAGAGTCACAACTACTAACTTCCAGGTGCCTTGGCAATCATTGGGATTCACAAAGCCTTCATTAGGTGCTGAGGCTTCCCATTCAAAGAATGCAGGGAGATAGTTTTCTGAGAACAGCTATTGCAAAGAAAGAACCCTGGCTGGCCCCTCGCCTAAGCTAGCCAATAGGAGATGCTGAGAAAGGGGGCTGTGTTAAGCCCTGCCTCTTTCAATGTTTTCTGTTTCGGATCCTGAGCTGTGAACCTTTCTTGGAGTCCGGTGACTACGGCATTTCTTACAACGGGAAGAGGGAGGTGAAGAAAGCCCTCCCATATAGCTTTAGTCCAGTGCTATGGGTACTCACCCAGGATGATAGAATTATAGAATCATAAAAGATGAGGGGTTGAGGGACCTCAGGAGGTCATCTTGTCCAATCCCCTGCTCAAAGCAGGACCAACCCCAACTAAATCATCCCAGCCAGGGCTTTGTCAAGTCAGGCCTTAAAAACCTCTAAGGATGGAGATTCCACCACTTGCTTAGGTAACCCATTCCAGTGCTTCACCACCCTCCTAGTGAAAAACTTTTTCCTAATATCCGATCTAGACCTCACCCCATTGCAACTTGAGACCATTGCTCCTAGTTCTGTCATTTACCACCACTGAGAACAGCATAGCTCCATCCTCCCTGGAACCCCCTTTCAGGTAGTTAAAGGCTGCTATCAAATCCCCTCTCATTCTTCTCTTCTGTAGGCTAACTAAGCCTAGTTCCCTCAGCCTCTCTTCCTAAGTGCTCCAGCCCCTTAATAATGTTTGTTGCCCTCTGCTGGACTCTCTCCAATTTGTTCACATCCTTTCTGTAGTGGGGGCCCAAAACTGGACACAATACTCCAAATGTGGCCTTGCCAATGCCGAATAGAGGGGAATAATCACTTCTCTCCATCTGCTGCCAATCTCCTATTAATGCAGCCCAATATGCTGTTAGCCTTCTTGGCAACAAGGGCACACTGTTGACTCATCTCCAGCTTCTTGTCCACAAAAGGACCACTAGGTTCTTTTAAACAGGAGCAGAACTGCTGTCTAGCCAGTCGGTCCCCAGTCTGTAGCAGTGCATGGGATTCTACCGTCCTACTGCAGGACTCTGCATTTGTCCTTGTTGAGCCTCATTAGATTTTCTTTGACCCAATCCTC
The DNA here is from genome assembly GCF_026122565.2 of Emydura macquarii macquarii. Classification (NCBI taxonomy): domain Eukaryota; kingdom Metazoa; phylum Chordata; order Testudines; family Chelidae; genus Emydura; species Emydura macquarii. The sequence goes on from NW_027133270.1 coordinate 17,373, forward strand.
CAATTTGTCTAGGTTGTTCCATATCCACCTCCGTCAGTCCCCCCAGTTTAGTGTCATTTGCAAGCTTGCTGAGGGTGCAATCCACCCCATCACCCAGATCATTAATGAAGATGTTGAACAAAACTGGCCCCAACACTCATCCCCGAAGCAATCCACTTGTTACTGGGTGTGAACTAGACATCGAGCCATTGATCACTACTCATTGAGCCCGATGATATAGCCAGCTTTCTATCCACATTATAGTCCACGTGTCAAACCCGTATTTCTTTAACTTGCTGGCAGGAATACTTTAGGAGACCATATCAGAAGCTTTGCTAAAGTCAAAGTATATCACATCCACCTCTTTCCCCACATCCACAGAGCCAATCATCTCATCATAGAAGTCAGTCAGGTGGTCAGACATGACTTGTCCTTTGTGAATCCATGCCAATCACCTGTCTCTCTCCAAGTGCCTCAAAATGGATTATTTTAGGACCTGCTCCATGATTTTTCCAGGGACTGAGGTGAGGCTGATCGGTCTGTAGTTGCATGGAATCTCTTCCTTCCCTGTTTTGAAGATGAATGCTACATTTGTGGGAGACCACTGGTTCAAATCACCCTCTGCCTGAGGAGAAGAAGTGATTTGAACAGGACTCTGCCACCTCCTATGTAAGGTAACTGCTAACTGCTGGGCTCATGGATGTTCTGATGTCGGGAATCCATTAATCTCTCTTGCTGATGCAGTTCCACTATGAATAAATAATTAAAGCATCACAGGAAGTGAGTGAATGTACCACCATGGTACAGAGTCACTCTCGTGCACTTTTTCTATTTCTTCCCTTCCCCATGACTCTTTTTATTCATCCAAAATGTACACCCTGAAGAGAAGAGATGGCGGGAGCTCCAGATACAAATACCCCATCACTCAGTGGTTCGGGCACTCACCTGAGAGGTGGCAGATTCCTGTTCAACCCTCTTCTCATCCTGAGGAGGACGGAGGGCTTGCACTAAGGATATCTCAACCTCTAGGCTAAAAGCTATAAATGAATTATTCTTTTTAAGTTGATTTAATCCTGCTTTGAGCACAACTACCAGTTTAAGAGCGTTTGATGATGAATCTTGTCAAAGACCTTCTGAAAGTATAAGTACTCTATAACCACTGGATCACCTTGTGATCACACAACATGTTTTTTGACCCCATCAAAGAATTCTAGTAGATTGGTGAGGCATGTTTTTGCTTTACAAAGCCATAATGACTCTTCCCCAACAAATTGTGTCCATCTATATATCTGATCATTTGTTCTTTACTATAGTTTCAATCAATTTGGCTGATACTGAAGTTGGGCTTAACAGCCTGTAATTACTGGGATAACCACTGTAGCCTTTTTAAAAAATTGGTGTCACATTAGCTATCCTCCAGTTATCTGGTACAGAAGCTGGTTTAAATGATAGATTACATACAATAGTTAGTAGTAGCGTGACCAGGTGTCCTGATTTTATAGGGACAGTTCTGATATTCGTGGCTTTCTCTTATATAGGCGAACAGAGGGGCGGCTAACAGAGGGAGGGAGTTTGCCTGGGTTCTGTCCCAGAGGAGCCCAGGTGAGTGCTACGTGAGGGGAGCTGCGTTGTGTATGCTGTGCTAGAGAGGGGAGTATCTGAGAGACCAGGTGTGTGACTGGTGCAAGTTACAGCTGACTGTGGGTTTGTGCTTGTGTCTGGTGTAGTTACAGGGACCGTTTGGCAGTTGTTGGTGTGTCTGATTGATTGGATCCAGGTGGGCTTTGAGGGGTTAATTGCAGGGGCAGGGCAACTGCCGCAGCCTTATAAAAAGCAGCCAGCTGCGAACCAGCTGAGCGGCGAACAGCGGGGCGGCGAACAGAGGGAGGGAGTTTGCCTGGGAGTTCTTCTGAGGAGAGAGCCCACAGTGGTGCTTTGCTTCCCAGACATTGCTGTGCATGAAATAGAACATCTGAGGAGGCTCTCAGAGGAAAGATAAGGAGACGAAGCGATCTCTCGTTGTGACCTGCACTGGATGTGCTATGTTTGTCTTCCTCCCACAGGATAGAGATGACTTCATGTGTACCAAGTGCAGGCTGGTTTCCTTATTGGAAGAGAAGGTTAAAGGACTAGAGACCCAAATATCAACCCTGCATTGCATTAAAGAAAACAATGTCTTTATCCATCGGGCACAGGCACAGTGTAAAGAAGATTCAGAAAAGGCCGGGCAGGCGAAACTGAAGAACGGGGAAGAAAATTGGCAGCATGTGACCTCCCGAAGAAAGAGAACCCATGTGTCCACCATGCAGATAGAAGTAAGAAATCATTTTCATCCTCTGTGCACAAGTACTATGGTGGAGAACGATTTGGAGGACCCTTCGAAGGGAATGGATCAGAAGGAGACCCGATTGATCAGAAGGCAAGGGATGCATTATCCTAGGGATGGGGAGAAGGGTGATGGTGGTCAGGGACTCCCTCCTAAGGGGGACGGAGTCATCCGTCTGCTGTCCGGACCGGGAAACTAGAGAAGTGTGCTCCTTGCCTGGAGCTAGGATTACGGATGTGAAGGAGAGACTGCCAAAACTTATCAAGTCCTCAGACCGCTACCCCTTCCTATTTCTCCACGTGGGCACGAATGACACTGCCAAGAATTATCTTGAGCAGATCACTGCGGACTATGTGGCCCTGGGAAAAGAGATAAAGGAGTTTGAAGCGCAAGTGCTGTTCTCATCCATCCTCCCTGTTCAGGGAAAAGGCCCAGGTAGGGACCGTCGCATTGCGGAAGTAAACGTGTGGTTACACAGGTGGTGTCGAAGAGAGGGCTTTGGATTCTTCGATCATGGAATGTTGTTCCAGGAAGAAGGATTACTAGGAAGAGACAGGATTCATCTAACGAAGACAGGGAAGAGTATCTTTGCTGACAGGCTGGCTAACCTAGTGAGGAGGGCTTTAAACTAGTTTCGACGGGGGACGGGGACCTAAGCCCGAAGGTAAATGGGGAAGAGGGACACCACAAGGAAACAGAAGGAGGAGGGTGCAGCAGGGGAGGCCTCCCGATTCATACTGTGAAAGTAGACCAATCGGCTACTTATCTCAAGTGTCTGTACACAAATGCAAGAAGCATGGGTAACAAGCAGGAGGAAGTCCTGGCACAGTCAAGAAACTACGACATGATTGGAATAACTGAGACTTGGTGCAATAACTCACATGATTGGAGCACTGTCATGGATGGGTATAAACTGTTCAGAAAGGACAGGCAGGGGCGAAAGGGTGGAGGAGTTGCACTGTATGTAAGAGAGCACTATGACTGCTCTGAGCTCCAGTATGAAACCAGAGATAAGTCAGTTGAGTGTCTCTGGGTTAAGCTTGGAAGCAAGAACAATAAGCGTGATGTCGTGGTGGGTGTCTGTTATAGATCACCAGACCAGGAGGATGAGGTAGGTGAGGCTTTCGTTATTCAACTAGGGAAAGTTTCCAGTTCACAGGACCTGATTCTCATGGGAGACTTCAATCACCCTGACATCTGCTGGAAGAGGAATACAGCAGAGCACAAATAGTCCAGAAAGTTTTTGGAGAGTGTCGCAGACAATTTCCTGGTGCAAGTGCTGAGCAACCAACTAGGGGCCATGTTTCTCTTGACCTGCTGCTCACAAACAGGGAAGATTTGGTTGGGGAAGTAGAAGTGGGTGGCAACCTAGGCAGCAGTGACCATGAGATGGTCGAGTTTCAGGATCCTGACAAAAGGAAGAAAGGAGAACAGCAGGATACGGACCATGGACTTCAGAAAAACGGACTTTGACTCCCTCAGGGAACTGATGGGCAGGATTCCCTGGGAGGCTAATATGAGGGAGAAAGGAACCCAAGAGAGCTGGCTGTATTTTAAAGAGACCTTATTGAGGGCACAAGAGCAAACCATCCCGATGTGCAGAAAGAATAGCAAATATGGTAGGCGTCCAGCTTGGCTTAACAAAGATGTCCTTGGCGAACTTAAACACAGAAAAGAAGCTTATAAGAAGTGGAATCTTGGTCAGATGACTAGGGAGGATTATATAAACACTGCTCGAACGTGCAGGAATGAAATCAGGAAGGCCAAAGCACAATTGGAGTTGCAACTAACAAGGGACGTGAAGGGGAACAAGAAAGGTTTCTACAGGTATGTTGCCAACAAGAGGAAGATTTGGGAAAGTGTGGGCCTCTTAGAGAATGAGGGAGGCAACCTAGTGACAAAGGATGTGGAGAAATCTGAGGTACTCAATGTCTTTTTTGCCTCTGTCTTCACAGACAAGATCAGCTCCCAGACTGCTGTACTGGGTGGCACAGAATGGGAAGGAGGCAAACATCCAGCAGTGCTGAAGAAACAGGTCCAAGACTATTTAGAAGGATTGGACATACACAAGTCCATGGGGCAGGATGCAATACACCCGAGGGTGCTGAGGGAGTTGGCAGAGGTGATTTCAGAGCCATTGGCTATTATCTTTGAAAGCTCGTGGCAACAGAGGGAGGTCCCTGAGGACTGGAAAAAAGCAAATCTAGTGCCCATCTTCAAAAAAGGGAGGAAAGAGGATCCAGGGAACTACAGACCTGTCAGCCTCAATTCAATCCCTGGAAAAATCATGGAGCAGGTCCTTAAGGAATCCATTTTAAGGCACTTGGAAGAGAGGAAGGTGATCAGGAACAGTCAACACGGATTCACCAAGGGAATGACATGCCTGACCAACCTGATTGATTTCTATGATGAGGTGATTGGCTCTGTGGATGTAGGGAAGGCGGTGGATGTGATATATCTTGACTTTAGCAAAGCTTTTGATTCGGTCTCTCACAGTATTCTTATCAGCAAGTTAAAGAAGTATGGTTTGGATGAATGGACTATAAAATGGATAGAGAACTGGCTAGAACATAGGGCTCAACGAGTAGTGATCAATGGCTCTATGTCTAGCTGGCAACCGGTCACAAGTGGAGTTCCCCAGGGGTCGGTGCTGGGGCCGGTTTTGTTCAACATCTTTATTAATGATCTGGAGGATGGGGTAGATTGCACCTTCAGCAAGTTTGCGGACGACACTAAGCTGGGGGGAGTGGTAGATACCCTGGAAGGTAGGGATCGGATACAGAGTGACCTAAACAAACTGGAGGATTGGGCCAAAAGAAATCTAATGAGATTCAACAAAGAAAAGTGCAGAGTCCTCCACTTAGGAAGGAAGAATCCCATGCACAGATATAGACTGGGGACCGACGAGCTGGGCAGCAGCTCTGCAGAAAAGGACCTAGGGGTAACAGTGGTAAAAAGCTGGATATGAGTCAGCAGTGTGCCCTGGTTGTCAAGAAGGCTAATAGCATATTGGGCTGCATTAGAAGGGGCATTGCCAGCAGGTCACGGGAAGCGATGATTCCCCTCTATTCGACATTGGTGAGGCCGCATTTAGAATATTGTGTCCAGTTTTGGGCCCCCCACTACAAAAAGGATGTGGACAAGTTGGAGAGAGTGCAGCGGAGGGCAACCAAAATGATTGGGGGCTGGAGCACAGGACTTATGAGGAGAGGCTGAGGGAACTGGGCTTGTTTAGTCTGCAAAAGAGAAGAATGAGGGGGGATTTGATAGCGGCTTTTAACTACCTGAAAGGGGGTTCCAGGGAGGATGGGGCTAGGCTGTTTTCGGTGGTGGCAGATGACAGAGCAAGGAGCAATGATCTCAAGTTGCAGGGCGGGAGGTCTAGGTTGGACATTAGGAAAAAGTTTTTCACTAGGAGGGTGGTGAAGCACTGGAATGGGTTACCTAGGGAGGTGGTGGAATCTCCATCTTTAGAGGTTTTTAAGCTTAGGCTTGACAAAGCCCCAGCTGGGATGATATAGCTGAAGTTAGTCCTGCTTTGAGCAGGGGTTGGACTAGATGACCTCCTGAAGTCCCTTCCAACTCTAATATTCTATGATTCTTTGAACAGCGGAGAGTGAGAGACTGACATCAAATAGCCCATATCCCAGTGCTGAGACTCCTGCATGGGAGGGGCACATCCCTGTTTAAATCCTTTCTTCTTATCAGGAACTTGAAGGAGGGCCTCTCAAATCCTAGGTGACTACCATAACCCCTGGGAAAGATGGTATTTGCAGTGTCTGCCTCCTAATTCCTTTTTCTTTTCCCTGCCAACACCTCACCTTTGGCTTCTTATAAAAACACTTTAGGTGGAGTTAGAGGTTTCCCAGCTGAAAATCCCATGCAGAAGGAGATACTTCCCTCTAGGGGATATAGAGACTGAATGCTTTCACAACAATGGGGTTGAGAACATACCCCTCTCCTCAGCATCCCTCATTGGCTAGAGAAACACCTGTCATGCTTGAACATAAAAACGGCCATACTGGGTCCAACCAATGGTTGCTGTAACCCAGTATCCTGTCTCCAGCAATGACCATTGCTAGATACTTCATAGGGAATGAACAGAAGAGGACAGTTACTGAGTGATCTATCCCTTGTCATCCAGTCCCAGCTTCTGGTATCTGGAGGTTTAGGGACACTCAGAGCACGGGGTTGGTCCCTGACCATCTTGACTAAAATCCATTAATGGATCTAACCTCCATGAATTCAACTCATCCTTTTCATGAACCTATTTATATTTTTGGCCTCTACAATGTCCCCTGGCAATGCCTTTCACAGGCTGACTGCGCATTGTGTGACAGGTTGACTGTGCAAGTACTTCCTTATGTTTTTTTTTTAAATATGCTGCCTATTAGTTTCATTGGTTGACACAGAAATTTTGTATTACATGAAGGGATAAATAACAATTCCCTATTCCTTCTTAGAGTCACAGAATCATAGAAGATTAGAGTTGGAAGGGACCTCAGGAGGTATCTAGTCCAACCCCCTGCTCAAAACAGGACTAACCTCAGCTAAATCATCCCAGCCAGGGCTTTCTCAAGCCGCAGCTTAAATACCACTAAAGATGGAGATTCCACCAGCTCCCTAGATAACCCATTCCAGTGCTTCACCACCCTCCTAGTGAAAAACGTTTTCCTAATATCAACCTAGACCTCCCCCAATTCATTCATACTTTTATAGACCGCTGTCAAATCCTCACTTAGTCGTCCCTTTTCCAAGATGAACAGTCCCAGTATTTTTAATTTCGCCTTGTATGGATGTTGTTCCATAGCCAGAATCATTTTTCCTGAACTTCTCTCTACCTTTCCCAAATCTAATATATCTTTTTAGATGGGTAAACAGATCTGCAGATACTAATTAAGATGGGGACGTACAATGGATTTATACAGTGGCATTATGATATTATCTGTCTTATCTATCCCATTCCTAATAGCTCCTAACAATCTGTTAGCTTTTTTTACTGCTGTTCCACACTAAGTGGATGTTTTCAGAGAACTAGCCACAATGACTCCAATGCCTCTTTCTTGAGTGGTAACAGTTAATTTCAACTGGATCATTTTTCATTTATAATTTGGATTATGTTTTCCAATGTGCATTACTTTGCATTTATCAACATTGAATGTCATCTGCCATTTTTTTTGCCCAGTCACCCAGCTTTGTGAGACCCCTTGTAACTCTTTAATCTGCTTTGGACTTAATTATCTTGAGTTATTTCTATCATCTGCAAACTTTGCCAACGCTGTGCTTAACTCCTTTTTCCAGATCATTTATGAATAGGTTTAATAGCCATGATCCCAGTACAGATCCTTGGGTTACCGCATTATTTTCCTCTCTCCACTGTGAAAAGTGACTATTTATTCCTACCCTTTGTTTCTTGTCCTTTAACCAGGTACTGATCCATGAGAGGACCTTCCCTCCTATCCCCTGCCTGCTTATTTTTCTTAAGAACCTTTGGTGAGGGACCATGTCAAAAGCTTTCTGAAAGCCCAAGTACACTATATCCACTGGATGACCCTTGTCCATGTGTCTGTGGACCCACATAAAGAATTTTAAGGAATTGGTGAGTCATGACTTCCCTTTAGAAAAGATTGTTTATTGATTGTCAACTGCTTCTGTCCCCTATTTTGTCTCTCGCTTTATTTTTTTTTTTACTTCCTCCACTTTTTCTGAGGAAAAAATGTAAATGAGGAGGAACAAAAGGCATCTCAATGGACAATTATATTTTGATTTATATTTTCTATTTTTATCTCCCCAGAAATCTGGAAAATGTATTTTTTTCACTTCATTTTCTAATGTTATTAAAAATCCATTTTTTTCATCCTAAGAAAAGCTGAAGACAACTCTTAATAAATGCACTTTTATGTCAGGATTAGAGAGAAAGGCAAGCAAAGAGACTATCAGTTTAACGTAAAAGATAGAAAGAGAGCATTATATGAAATAATGAATTATCTTTGAAAATAAATATTGAATGCTATTAACTCATACTGTTAACTAGTCATATGAGAAATGCAAATAACATGAAAATGTATATGAGTAAAAAGACAAATCCCTAGAATACTAGAATACCTTATTCATCTATTGGACAATTCTATAATAAAGTCCTCATGCCAATTAAGAAACATTTATTGTAGTAGAAAGAGAGAGCCTGAGAAATGAGGCCTAAATATAAAGCAAAGTTAGTAAGAGTCAGGTTATGAGCAAAGATCAGGCACTGTTACAAAACCTGCCTTCCTGCAGGTTCACAGTCCTGAACATGAATTTGGCAAGAACAGGGTTTGTATTGCACAAACACAAACACTTCTAAGAAATGGTAAGCACTGGACACTTGCATAAACACAGCCCAGATGCCAGAAAACCCCATTACCAACTTATGGCATAAACGCTGTCCCTGAAGATGGTCCTGGGACACACTGACCCATCCTAAAGATAAGGTCAGGATGACAGGGTGATGGACAGAAATGTTTTGATCTAACCAACAAATACAAGCTAAAGGGGGGGGAGTAATTAACCACATCAGAGGGGCGATGCATAACTTGTTTGTATCAGTGTATAAAAGAGGAGTCGCAAGGGGGTGTCTTTGTTTGTCTGATGGGGGAGTGGAAAGTCCCACCACTCACTAACAGGTCAACTGTCATGAGCATACATGCGAACCTGTAACCATAGAGCTGGGGCACTAAGCCCATGCTTTGTTAACAATAAACTTAGCCGAGTGCCTTCATCACTGAACCTTTGGGCAAGTCAATCAAAGTCTGCTGTGTAAGCTATCTATGCAGAGCTGGCACAGCACACAGCGAGAACACACACTCAACCAACAACTGACAACATGTATGATACGTAATTTTTCCAACATATTTGAAATGTTTTCCCCTCCTCCTGAGGAGACTGATCTGCATGAGTTTTTTCCCCTCAGTAATTAGAATCATTCATAGATTTTTTTTTTTAAGCAAAATTTCTAAAATTCCAATCCTCCGTTGTTGGAAAATATTCAATGAGTTACACTTTTTTTCATAAGCTGGAGACCTGGTGCATTGATTCTAATGATTCTATGCATCTTTACATCAGCTGCATATCTGGCCCATTGATTCCAATGGATCTATTCAGGTAGGTTTCTGGCCCATTGACTCCAGTGCAGTTGCACTGATTTACACCAGGTGAGGATCCAGGGAAGTTATGGTTATTTTAAGAAGTTGGCCTCATGGACTCCTATGGATATTATGGCCCTTGGGCTGTAATATATTCATGAACATAATTTTTCATGTGTGTGGTATGTGAGATCCTTGATGGGATGTGCATTTCATATGGCTTGTAAATCTGCCTTCTGATGTGTTGAGGTCTGCTTTCTAACAGAAATGGTCATTTAAAGATAAAACATATCTTCAGTTTCTTCCATGAGAACAGCATTCTGCGCATCAGTCTCCTGGTGGCCTTTTTCAGCTCAGCGTTTATCAGTGTGTAGATCATCAGGCTCAGCATTTGGGGGATAACTGTGAAAAAGACTCAGGCCACCTTGTCCTTGTCTGAAGGGCCAACCATAGCTGAAGATGGTGGGTATAAATAGCACATGCACATGATAATCTGGGGTCCACAGGAGTCTTGTGCTTCTTATCTGTGAAAAGTGTCCCCCAATCTTGACTAAGATGATGGTGTAGGAATTAGCGGCAAGGTGAATGGTGGGCACCCCACCATTGAAGACCATCTGCAGTTTGACTATGTAGGTGTTGGTGCAGTCCAGTTTGATGACTTGTGGGGCATCACAGTAGAAATTGTCCGGGATGTTTGGCACACAGAGTGGAAACTAAAGGAACTGTCCATTCTGTACTGCAGGGTGAGCCAATCCACCTGGCCATATACACTAGCCCCATGCACAAGTCCCTATTCATGATAAACAAGTAACTCAGTGGTTTATAGATAGTACTGGTCATCTGCCATCCCCACAAAAAAACATTGCCATTGTGCCCAATGAAGTGGAAGAGGAACATCTGGACTCACTCATTGAAGAAGACGGTTTTATGCTAGGAGAGGAGACCCAACAGCAGTGGGAAGCATTGACTGATGAGTTGCTGACATCCATGAAAGCCAAGCTGACCAGCAGGAAGTAACATGAAGCTGGAGGTCAGCAACCACCATGATGATGATGATGATGAAAATTCCAAGCTAGGTGGTCATGTGAGCTATGAAAAGGACCATGATGAGAAAATACTTCAGCTGATAATTCTGAGTGAGGCCCAAGAGAATAAATTCAGTCACTGTGGTGGTGTCAAAATATGGAATTTCCTGTGTGATGGGAATTTCTTTATCATCTCTTATGTTTGTACACTATTAAGTGTAACAAGATAGGTTCTAATGCCAGAAGGGACTTTTGTGATCATCTAGTCTGACCTCCTGTATAACACAAGCCAAAAAAACTTTCCCAAAACACTTCCTGGAGCATATCTTGCCTTACTGTATTATAAGAAAGGAAGAAAGAAAGAAAGTAAGAAAGAAAGAAAGAAAGAAAGAAAGAAAGAAAGCTGGTTTATCTTGCATCTTCATTTGTTATTTTTAAGTTCTTTGTCTGTGTGAAAACTAGATGTGTGTTCAATGTGGTAGTATTGTCAACTCTGTTATATGAAGGAGAAACATATCCATTAAAAACAGCTGAGGAGAGGAAATTGAACAGTTTTCAGAGTTAAAAGTTACAAGGTATTCTTAACATCTGTTGTTTTGACTGTGGCACAAACAAGTAGGTACTTAGGCAATCCCAGCAAGTTGCAGTCTTGCACCGGTTGGGAAGAAGATGATAGCAATGGTGGGGTCATGTGCAATGTTCTGAAGAAGGTACACTTTTACTGACTGTCTAGAGAGTTGAGGTTGGAGGAAGTAGAGCACAAATCTGACCACGATTGAGACTGGAAGATGCAATTTGATGGGATTTAAGAAACTTAAATCTTCCCATACTGATTCTTGTTGAAGTAAGAAGACTTGCAAAGGACCATTCAACATGTACATCACTTGCTGCATTAAAGCCCTGGGTAACTGCTGCTGCTGTGCTGCTGATTCACACGGCGAGAACAGCTTCAACCCGAAACCCTGTGTAGCTCAGAGATTAAAGCACTTTCCTGAGAGATGGGACCCCCAATTTCAAATCTCTGCTCCACCACAGGCGGAAGTGGGAACTGAATGAGCATCTCCCGCATTCAAGAGCCCTAACACCTACATGAAAGGAACTGGGAGGGTGCTAGGGATACACATGCTGGATTGTCAGTTTAGCCTTCCCTCTCCCCCTCCCCCGGATGAAAATGTTTGACCAATAGTTGTCAAATTTGCAAATAGTGTGGGATTGACCCAAACTGCTTTCTTTCAGCAACTAAACTGTTTATCTGAAAAAATCTGCCCCACTCTATGCAGTAAAATTTCTCTTTTGTCTCACCTCCTTTTTCCTGCCATCTCATACAGCCTATTTCTTTCTTTCTCATTCCTTTATCTGTATGTCTATCTATTGGTTATGGCCAAGGATGGCAGGCCATTTCCCATGCTCTCTCCTCTCCTGCCCTCTTGTGGCATTATGGCCGCATTACGGCCATACATTATAGCCAGTATCTTCAAAGGAGTGTATGGGAAATGAAACGATTTGTCATTTAGGTGTCTCACTCCTTCGGATGCTTTGCAAATTTGAGCCAAACTACCTGTCTTTTTTATTGGCAGTCGCTGAGACTGGCTGCCTAAATCACTCGGGTTCCTATGGTACTCCATGCTTCCACACTCCATCTTAAACACTACAGAGCATTGCTTCACACTATGCTGAACAGCTTAGTGTTACTGGTAGTTTGTTACAGAGAATGAACTTCAGGGATCTTGTCCCAGGAGGAAGAAGACAACATTTAAACAACTCTCAAGAACCAACTCTTAATCGTGAAGTCTGATAAGGAGAGTCTTTGCTCTACTTACACTGATAACACCACATACCATGGGGGATTTCACTGCTCTGGGTAAAGAATACTGGACCTGCTTACATGTTGTATTCCAGAGGCAGTCAGACAGATTAGATGGACAAATCAGTAAGTAGGTGGATAAATAGGCTTAGAAAACAGAAAGAGGAAATCACAGGTCACAATGATCTCAACACATTTATGCCCCACGTTTACTCGGAAGGTGAGTTGATTCATATTTGTATTCCCCTTTAATCTTTTTACCCTTTCAATTTCAAAGGACCAGATTCTGCCCCCATATGGAGTGGTGGGTCTCACTATAGAGTTCCATTGACTTCTGCCAGGAAACCGCTGTCTACTCCCACAGAATCAGCTGCAGTGTAGCGGACAAGGTTGATAACTCACATATTTGATGGTGAAGCACTGTAATGGGTTACCTAGGGAGGTGGTGGATTCTCCCTCCTTAGAGGCTTTTAAGGCCTGGCTTGATGAAGCCCTGGCTCAGATGATTTAGTCGGGGTTGGTCCTGCTTTCAGCAGGGGGTTGGAATAGATACCTCCTGAGGGCCCTTCCAACCCTCATCTTCTACGATTCTCTGATTTGAGTCACCTATCTCTCTGACTTTCTCTCTCTATATATTTTTCAAGACAGTTCTGAGACAACTGAGATTAGTTAGGGTATGTCAGCAGCAGTTTCTATTTTTGCTGTGTGTATGAGGTAAGGAGCAGGGCATTCTCTGGAGAAGATGTTTAGCTTTGGAATTCACTTTTCATAAAATCTACCTGTGCTAATATCCAGGTTTTAGCCCAAGGTCCATCTCTTTGCTTAAGCAATTGTCTTCTGAGTGGATCCAGAAGGAGAGGTTTAATTTCTTTCTGGGAGACATATGGGAATAAACATAGATTTGACATTGGACTAAAATTTGATGTCAAAATACACCCCTATCCCCTTCCACAGAAGCAGGTTTTATTAGCTTCTGTACAAACAGGCTAGTATTTCGATGTGCAGGACACTGAGTTGCACACGGTCAGATTTTCAAAGGACCGTAAGTGACTTAGAAACAAAAGTCCCATCAGTGTTCAACCAGATCTGTCTTTTTAAAATGATCTCACTCTGCCTAGATAGAGTATGCTGGGCCCGTTCATTTCCTCTTCTTCTTGAGAAATCCTAGTAATTTTAATAGGGATATTAAATATTAAATAGCTTTTCCAACAAAACACTCAACAACAATGACAAACCCATGGCAAACAACAATAGACGCTTTTTATAGATTTGGCCAGATCCCCACCTGGTGTAAATCGGCCATAATTGCATTGGAGTCACTGGGATGAATTAAAGGACTATTAGGCCACAGAGGGGAAGAGAGAGGAGAGAGAGAGAGACATTATAGCCCCGCGGTAAGAGCACTCAATCCAGATGCAGGAGACCCAGTTCCCTGCTTCACTGCCATGGAATCATTTACCCACAGCGGAACAGCTGCGACCGGACAGATTAAGGGAGTCCCACATCTCCATAGTCACAACTGTGCAGGGGATCTATGAATACTAATGGGAGCCGATTCGGGAATTTAGGTGTCTAAAGTGGGATCCCTGGACAGAGATCATGGGGTGAAACAAGGGGTATGAGTCCCAGAGGCCCTGTCTGGGAGGTGATGCGGCCGTGTGTGGCCTCCCTGAAGGGACAGTGAGACCCTTTGGGAGTCTGGCCCGTTGATGGAGGGACAGGCCCAAAGCTGGGGGTGTAGCACCGATTCTGGGGTGTCCGTGACAGCATGTGTGTGAGGCTGTTCCCCTGGCCAGCCTGGAACACACACACACACACCCCAGATCTGTGAATGTGTTTTGTTGTCCCCTGCTGGCGGGAATAAGACCTGCTCGGTGTGCGGGGGGTGGGGGGTGCCTGCATCCCTGCTGTCTCCTTCTGCGTCCCCTTGGGAGGAAGGACGCCTGTTCTCGGGGGTTGAGGGAGCTCTTTGTGATGCATGGAGTCAGCTCAGATCTGACCGAGGCCTGGCCTAGCAGGGGCAGCTGACGCGCAGAACTCAGCAGAAATACCAGATTTCTGAGGCTGCAGGACCCGGGCCAGGCAGCCCCTTAGCTGGCGTGCTGGGGACGCTGCAGCGGTGCATTGACACAGTGCTGTGCGTGTGGGAATTGTCGGGGCTGTGTGCTTGGGACGGGCAGCAAGGATCGCTCATTTCTGTGACGCACTGGCCCAGCCGGGGGCAGCGTCAGGACAGGCATGAAGGGGGCAGTGTGAGTCGGGGCTGCAGGTCGGGATTGAGGGGCACCAGCGCAGCTGTACATGGGAGCCCAGAGATGGGGGGGGGGCAGAGGGCTGTGGGTCAGGGCTGAGAGCAGAGGCACAGCTAGGGGCTGCAGGTCGCACAGCAGTGCCTGGAAACTTGGCCTTGCCTTTTGCTCACTGCTCCTGGGCCGTGCTGCCTTTGCTAACCTGGACGGAAACTGAGGTTTGTTTTTGTACCTCTTTCACGGCCCCTGACGTCCCCTCGCTGCCCGGGAGTCTGATGGAATTTACCAAGGGAGGGGTCACCTGTGCCGGGCGCTTGACCCCTTCCTCTTTACCTACCGGGGCTGTTTGCCCTGGGATCAGCCCATCCTGCCCTTTGTCTAACGTCAGTCAGTGTGGCTGGCTCTCTTTGTTAATCACCCCACAGGACGGTCGCTGAGCCCCCCATTTCCCGGCAGTGTTCCCTGCTAATGGCCCTCGGCGGCACCCATTAAAAGGACACGTAACTTTGTGCCTGTGGGTGTCCCATGACTTCAGGAAGGCCCAGCTCATTAAGGCAGGTGACGTGCTAATGACCCAGGAGCCCGCCTGTAGGTCTCTTTAGGCTCACCGGTGCGGCATGGCGAACGGGAGAGATCTCTTTTCAGAAGGGGATAGTTTTTAACCAGCACATAATGAAGCAGGCTTTGGGGGTTGGTTTTTTTTGGAGTGACTATTTGTGTCCTAAGCAGAATGTTAGTGACATTAATTAAATTGATCCAGGCTGTGTCGAAGGGCACCACTGCTTCCTGGCTCTGCTGTGAGCTGCCTCAGTTTCTCCCCCTCACTATGGTCACTTAGACTTGCAGACTTTATGGCCCCAATGAACTGTCAGCATCATCTAGTCTGACCTCCTGCCCCTTGCAGGCTACAGAACCTTCACCACCTGCTCCGGTCACAGACCCTCACCTCTGGCCAAGTCACTGACGTCCTCAAATCATGGTTTGAAGATGTCAAGTCACAGAGAATCTACCACTGACACACGTTTAAAGCTGCCAGCGAGCCGTGCCCCACGCTGCAGAGGAAGGCGAAAATCCCCAGGATCTCTGCCAATCTGAGCAGGGGGATATTCCTTCCTGACCCCAGATATGGCGATCCATTAGACCTGGAGCATGTGGGCGAGACCCAGCTGCCAGACACGGGGGAAAGAATTCTCTGCAGTAACTCAGAGCCCTCCCCGGCTCGTGCCCCCATCACTGGCCGTTGGAGACATTTGCTGCTAGCAGTCGTAGGTGGGTCATGGGCCATCATCGGCAGCCGCAAACCGCCCCCTCCATAAACTTACTAAGCTAGTCTGGGTGTCTGTTAGGGTTTTTTGCCCTCTCCTCCCCACGAAATGGCTCTCTGCTCTTCTTGGGTAGTCCAGTGGTGGTGTGCTGTGATCGGTTCTCTGCAGCGCTGGGACAGCACACACACTGGGAGAATGCACACGCAGCCAACCACTGACAACACCAGGGTTTTGGAACATAGACCACGGAGGAGGTTTCTCTCAGCAGCCGGGGTAGCAGCTGTCAACATCGCTGTTATCCCATTGCACCATAACAGCGGATTTCATCCGGTGGTCGGCAGCCCTCGGGGGCTCCACTGACGATGTCTGAGATTTCCAAAGGGGTCTGTCCTTCCTTCTGAAACTTTTTAGGGCCTGCAAATGAAGGAAGTGCAGTGGTGTTCAACCAAGCGATAACCAACGCAGGCGCGTGGTGGGAGGAAGGCTGAGGAATCACAGAGCAGTCGTGGGGCCTCGGGGAAAACTGGTGCCCTTCCACACGGTCGAATTGAGCAACACTCAAATGGCTGGTAAGGTGAAGGCTTGCCCCAGCTTAACTCTGCCCTCAGTGTGCACTGCCCCCCATGCCTGTAGTGCACGCATTGCCTCTCTGCCTTGTCATGGCCTCAGGGCTGAGCCTGCTCTCCTGCCCCTGAACGTTATCAAACACTCTGACAATTGTCATGCTTCTTGGGGTGCCCCCAGCCGGGAGTCACCTTGTTACCTCCTGCCTCCAGCATGAGGGAGTCTTGGCTGTGCTCCCTGATGCAACCGGCCCATCAGCCGCTCAGACGCTCTCCTCTGGCTTCCACCAGCCCTGCAGGCTGACGATCCATGCAGCCAGCCCCTGCCTCCCTTCAAAGTGCCCCACTGTGGTGTCCACCCTGCTGGCGGGATTCCCGAAGGCCTGTGAACCCCACGGTCACCTGGGTGCACTGCTCCGCTGCGACACAGCACGTACGGTCAGTTATGGTAACACAAACGGATGCTGGTTTAAGGAAGAACTGAGATTCACACGCACAAGGGTGAAGTGACGGACACAAATGGCTTCAAATAAACCAAAATCACACAACACAAAGTAGGGCCTACACTTACCAATGGTCACCTTTCCTAGCTAGAAAAGGAGATTCTCACCCCCAGAGTCAGGCTGGGGCAGCGCTTGCAGGCCCCAAGGAGCTAGGGCCCCGTCTTTCATACAGCACCTCCTGCAGGACTGGGCGCAGAGTGGCTGTCTTTCTCCGGTGATATATGGAGTCAGTCTTTTGTTTTTATTCCCAGATGGGGCCGTCCCCTCGCTGTCCTGCTGTTCTTTTCAGTCCCATGGGGTTTGGTTTGTTTAGTTCTTTGATGGCTTTCCATTGGCTGGTCTGGGTTGGTGCAAAGGTAGACAATTGAGCAATACCTTGTGTAATAGGCTAGCTAGGGAGTGGTGACACCTCCCTCCTGCTTAAATGGGCCGTCACCGAGACATGGGATTCCCTGCTGACTAACCCTTATTCCAAGACCATAAGGGCAACGTTTTTAGTAGAGTGACATTATTCCCTATGTACATCTCACAATGATTATGAGGAGCGATACGTTACATGCTTCAGTAGATGCCTTGGATGTGACCCTTGGATGATGATCATGAAAAAGCGGTATTGGGCGTAGTGAGTTTGTCAGGTCTGAGACAGGAGTTGATTGTGAACAGCCACACATACCCCCCCCCTCTGCCCTCCTGGGTCAAACCAGATACAACAGGTTGTAACATCTGGCTCAAGAAGGAGACAAAGGAATAGGGAGGGCAGAGAGGGGGATCTGTCTGGGGGTCGGAGAGGAAAGGCAGTGACCCGTGAGAAGTCAAGGGGAGTAGGAACTCTGAGTGTGGCTCCAAGTTTCCACAGCAGGTCGCTGCTATAACCTCCAAGTAAGCTGCTAGCAACGTCCTTCTACGCTGGGATCCTGAGAACTAATAAACCCCTCTGACTCCCACACAAGCTGTGAATTGCTTCTGACTGTAAGGCAGGGTGCCTGGCCCCTTTGGGGCCTGGAGGAACTCCCCGGGACCCATCCGAGGGGGAGTCCAGCAGGGGGAGTGACAGGCGGGGCAGGGGGTTGACTCTCCAAGGCCAGTTTGAGAAGCTGGCTGCACTGGTATCTGGAGACCCAGGGGGGACAGGGGCAGACTCCGCAGCAGCAGAATCCTGCCTGGCTGTGTCAAGAGGGGACCCCGAGTGCGATTCCTGTGAGAATCCGACACAGGACCCGACTGACTGACTGTGACGGAGTCCCACAGGGACGGGGCTCTGCGACCACAAGGAGTGAAGCCAGGCGGGACCCCTCAATTGCCCTCACACTAGTGCAGCCGCCTCTTGAATCTGACCCCAGAGCATTCAGCACCCCTGCTTTACTGGAGCTCCCCGCTGCGAGTCCCCCTGGATGGGACGCCAGCAGAGCCTTTACACGCCTCCAAAGGGGTCATGCCTCCCCGCCTTGCAGTCAGCAGCGATTTCTAGGCAGCAGGGAGCCAGACAGGCTTATTAGCTCTCCGGATCCCAGTGCAGACAGCCTTTGTTAGCAAATGAATCAGAAAGTTACAGCAATTATCAGCTGGAAAGCACCAGAGCCCCATTCTTGGTTCTGCCTCGTGCAAACCCCCTCCAGGGACCATCAGCCACCCCCAGACATGCCCCATTTGACCTCCCTCATCCTTTGTCTCATTCTCCGGCAGGGTAGCCAGCTCTCCTTGTTTCCATCTGCCGCAACCTGTTACACCCTGTCACAGCTGGCTGCCCCAAGGCGGAGGGGTCCTGGCCAGGTCTGTGTACGTGTGGCTGGGGAAGGGCCCTCGGCCCACTCGTGGTCCCTGCAATGATCACACACCCAGGTCCCATCACTGAAATACATGAGTAACACATGGGGGAAACTGAGGCGCGCACACCACTCCCAGAAAACACCAAGCACACCTTCACTCTGTCACACTGATCCTTGTTTTATTCAACTAAGCTGAGTTCTGGAAGAGGGCCATACATTTCCTGACAGCTTTTCTCAGGGCCTCCTGGACCTCCCTGTTTCTCAGGCTGTAGATGAGGGGGTTGGCCAGGGGCGTCAGGACTGTGTAGAAGAGAGAGAACGTTTTGTTCAGGTCTCTCAGGCTGCTGGAGCTTGGTAGCAGGTAGACGATCATTAGGGTCCCATAGAAAATTGTCACCACGATGAGGTGGGAGGAGCAGGTGGAAAAGGCCTTTTGCCTCCCCGTGGTGGAAGGGATTCTCAGGATGGTGCTGATGATACAAACATACGATGTCAAAGTTAATAGAAATGGAGAAACTACATCTAGGAAGGATAATATATATAGAACCAGTGTGATGAGGCTGCTGTCACTGCAGGAGAGCTTTAGCATTGGGCTGAAATCACAAAAGAAGTGGTCCACTTCTTTGGGGCCACAGAAAATCAATTGTGACATAAAACATGTCATTATTGTAGAGGGTAGAAACCCACTGATCCAAGAGCCAGCTGCTAGCTGGAGGCACAATTTGTCATTCATACGGGTTCCATAGTGCAGTGGTTTGCATATGGCTAAATACCGGTCATAAGACATCGCGGCCAGGAGATAACACTCTGTAGTTACCAGAGAACCAAAGAAATAAAATTGCATCATGCAGCCCACAGAAGAAATGGTTCTGTCCCCAGTCAGGAGACTGGCCAGCATCCTGGGCAGGAGGGTGGAGGTGTAGCAGGTGTCTAAACAGGACAAGTTCCCCAGAAGGAAGTACATGGGGATGTGAAGGTGCGGATCAGTCACACACAGCACGATGATGATGAGATTACTGGCCATAGTCCCAACGTAGATCACTAGGAAAGCCAGGAAGAGAAGGTTCTGCAGCTCCGGGAGATCCCCAAACCCCAGGAGGATGAATTCCATGACGGCCGTTTCATTTTCCCATTCTCCTTTCTCCATGAGCTGTGTCGGCTGACAGTGAAAAAGCAGTGAGCAGCGGAATTGTTTGCAAGCTCTCAGAAAGATGAATTCAAACTGGACCAGGTGCAGAGTTGGGCTGCGAGGGTGAACTGAGGAATGGCAAACCTGCCTTATGAGAGGAGAGGCAAGGAGCTTGGCTTGTGTAGGCTACCCAAAAGAAGGCTGAGGGAAGCTCGGATTGCTCTGTATAAATACATCAGAGGGATAAATACCCAGGGAGGGAGAGGAGTTATTTCAGTACCCGTGTGGGCACAAGAACAAATGGATATAAACTGGCCATCAGGAAGTTTACACTTGAAATTAGACACAGATTTCTAACCATCAGAGGAGTGAGGTTCTGGAACAGCCTCCCAAGGGGAGCAGTGGGGGCACAAATCCTAACGGGCTTCAGGACTGGGCTCGTCCGAAGGGGATGGTATGAGGAGATGCCTACGCTGGCAAGTGGCCCATCTGCAACTGCTAGCAGCAAATACCTCCACCGGCTGGAGATGGGACCGTAGCTGGGGGGGCGCTGAGTTACTACAGAGAATCCTTTCCCATGTGTCTGGCGGCTGGTTCTTACCCACATGCTCAGGGTCTAAATGACTGCCATATGGGGCAGGGATTTTCCCCTGGGTCAGATTGGGGTTTTTCGTCTTCGTCTGCAGCCTGGGGCATGGGTCACTTGCCGGTTTAAACTAGTGTAAATGGTCATGCAGCAAAGTCTTTCTGCGCTGTGATCCTGAGAACTAATAAACCCTTCTGGTGCCAGGCTGGCTGTGAATCGCCTCTGACTGCAAAGCGGGTCGCATGGTCTCTTGTGGGGCATGGAGGAACTCGCCAGGACCCTTCCAAGGAAGGAGTCCCACAGGGGGAGTTCCTGGCGGAGCAGGAGTGCTGAACACTGTGGGGCCAAATGGAAGAGATGACTACGCCGGTGTGGGGGCACACGGGGTGGCAGACCCCCTCCAAAGCACTAGTGTCCAGTCTGGCTGTGGCGGGAGGGGTCCAGAGCACGATCTCTGGGGGACTCCCTCACAAAGGGCACTTTGGGAAATGGGCAGATTTTAATACTGTCACTTTTGCAGTAATTTCCTTCCTGCATCTCTCACACGGTGCGATAGAATAAAATAGCATGCACTGACCTGATCTGTCCCAGGCAGGTTTCAGGTTCGCCATCAACTGAGTCACTTTCCGCTCCTATTTCATTCAAAGATAGAAAAACAAGAGAACAATTCAGGTGTGAATCTCAGTAACCGATCTTTCCATGAGATCAAATTCTACTGAGCCAAGAGATCCGGTTGAAATCAGAGCTAGTTCCAGGTACTAGAAACAAATGTATTCCAGACCTAGCGGAGGCTGCTGTTCCAGACCTACTGCCTGTGGGAGAGAAAGAAATCTAACACTCTGGTGTGCAGATGGATCCCATTATGATCACAGGTATGGTTTGCAGGGTACGCTCTTTATACCTGAAATCCCGGTATTTGAGGACAGAGTCCCTGAATTGCTCCGAGCTTTGAATTGCAGAAGGACTCATTAAATTACCTTCATGTCTCATGGGAAATGGAAAGAATCATTCCTAGTTGTACTGACGTCAAATGTTTTTTAAGAGCTTGCATGTTCTCTCTGTCTCTTTTCCAAGCCTTGTCCACACACAGAAATAGCACTGGGTTTAACGTACATTGTTGTTTTTAACCTGCGGCCTTCTCTACACACAAATGTGCAGCGTTTTACTTAAACCAGTTTAGCTTGATTGCAGAAAAAAACAGTGTGGACACACTTATTGCAGGCTACAAGTGGCATATTCATAAATCCATAGATTGTAAGGGCAGGAGGCCCCATTAGTAAATCAGCGCTGACCTCCTGAAGAACACAGGTCAATGATTCATGCATCAAGCCATACACTCTTGTACCAGCTAGAGCGCATCTTCTAGAAAGGCAGGAAATCAGCTTTGATTCCAAGACCCCAAGCGATGGAGAATTCATCACATTGCTAGATACATTTTCCAATAATTAATTCTGCTCATTGGTTAAAAAAATGCCTTCTAGTAAGACTCACAGACTTTAAGGTCAGACGGACCCTCATGATCATCAGGTCTGACTTCCTGCACATCGCAGGCCACAGAATCTCCCCCCACCCACTGCTATACTAGAGCCCTCCCCTCGTGAACTTGAACCAGCCTTGCCAACAGCCCTCGGGAGGGCTCCAGCTGCTGTTTGCTATTCCAGGCTCCTGTTTGCTGTGTGAGCAGCATTACCTGAGCTGTGAGAACTGGCCGTGAAACGTTTTCATTTTGCTGAGTTGGCATTTTATGACTGGAGAAAAGTTTTGCAGAAAAATTCCTGCTCAGCTCTACTCTGAACCGTCTCTTGGCTAAACTAAATAGACAGCGCTGCTTAAATCTCCCACTTGGAAACATTCCCATAGCGTTTCTCTGCACACTTGTCATTTTCTCAACAGGGCGCTTAGGGCTGTGTAACTTACATCGCTTAGGGGGTGGCTTATTCACAGCCCCGAGCAACGTAAGTTATGCCGATGTCAGTGGTAATGTAGACATGGTAAGAGTTAGGCACCCAGTTCCTTAGTCTTATTCACACTGCAGACCTTTTGCACCATTCTGGCAGCTAAAAAGAGCTGTTCAGTGAGCGTGGCTGTAATTTGTGCTCACCTTAAAGCCTCCTTACAATGCAGAATGAAAGTGTTTGTGTAATTCAGGCCTGGAAAACTCACCATACCCTCTGGTCATCTGTGCATGAGGCCTCAGGCCTTGTCTACACAAGAAAAATAAGCCAACCTAACATACACAGGTCGACTTACATCCACCGCAATAATTACTGAATAGCCGAGGGAACTCACCCAGGGCTTCTCCATTCCCTGCTGTCCCCCAGGAACCAGACAACCATGTCCATTTCACAGCTCAGACAAGTTGCTCAACTCTCATTGGGGCTGAGACAAACGCTGACTTTTGTCAACAAAACTCTCTAGTGTAGACCAGGCCTCAGTCTTTGCCCAGGCAGCTGTTCCAGGGGAGTCAGGGTGTATCTGTCTCTGTAATCAGGTCTGGATTGAGGCAGGATCCAGATTTGGTACCTGTGTTGGGAAGGGGTGCATGGACTCCCACATCCTGGACCCCAGCATCTATTCTGTGGGAGGCAACTGCCATTTTTTCTTCACTTCTGAAACCCACACTGGGTCTCTTACTCATGGCAATGGGGGAGGAAGGAGGTGACTTGCCGGTTCAAAGGCAGCATTAAATCTTCAGCCACAGAGCATATAATAGGTGCCCAACTCACAGTGACATGCCTTATGATTTGGGTGCTGGATGTCTTTAAAACTCTTAGAAAATTCCAACCTCAACATAGGGGTTTTTAAATGAAATTATCAGGAATTTGTATTTATTTTATTTTAAGTTAATTTATTTATGCATTGATAGGTAGAGACATATATATGGACAGACAAGTTTGTATGGAGTAGAGAGAGAGAGAGATTTCCATGACTGTTACTCTGTCTTTGTGTCACTCTGCAGCCTAGAACCAGTGTGAAGTGATGGCACCAGTGCTAAGCATGGCTGAGACCTTTTTTCTGTTTGGAGTATCTCCAGGTTCAATCATCACTGGGATTCACCATCTCTTACCATCCGGTTTGTAAGTTTTCAGCCCTTATGACTTTACGAATCATAGTGTGCAACAGCGAGATGTATAGCTGTGTCATGCCAAGAGACCTAGACCATTGTGATATCAGAGTAACTCAACCAATCGCCACCCTCATGCTCCAGCTAAGTTCCATGCAACAATTTCATTGGTTGCATGAGGGAGACTTGGCCCAGCTGCAATAATTCATGAGAGAAGGGGCTCTCAGCTATAAGGGTGTGTACACACACACACACACAGTTAATTTCTGTTATATGCAACTATAACAATATCTCGCATGCAACAGCATTAGGTTTTGACCATGAGACCATCCTACTCAGGCCAGACTTTGTACAACTTGCGCTAAAACAGCAATTCATCTAGCTGACAGCAACAAAAACTGTTATACTCTGAGTCTCAATTCTCTGCTGATTGCACTAGGTTGTTATCTCCATCAGACAACCCAACCTGGATGTGAGTCAATTGTGTGCCCTTATTGCCAAGAAGGCTAACGGCATAGTGGGCTGCATTAGTAGGACATTACCAGCAGATCAAGGGAAGTGATTATTCCCCTCTATTCGGCACTAGTGAGGCCACATTTGGAGTATTGTATCCAATTTTGGTCCCCCACTATAGAAAGGATGTGAACAAATTGGAGAGAGTCCAGCGGAGGGAAACAAAAATAATTAGGGGGCTGGAGCACATGACTGATGAGGAGAGGCTGAAGGAACGGGGCTTATTTAGTCTGAAAAGGAGAAGTGGGAGGGAGGATTTGATAGCAGCCTTTAACTACCTGAAGGGGGTTCCAGGGAGGATGGAGCTAGGCTGTTCTCGGCAGTGGAAGATGACAGAACAAGGAGCAACGGTCTCAAGTTGCAGTTGGGGAGGTCTAAGTTGAACATTAGGAAAATGTTTTTCACTAGGAGGGTGGTGAAGCACTGGAATGGGTTATCTAGGGAGGTGGTGGAATCTCCATCCTTAGAGGGTTTTAAGCTGAGGCTTGACAAAGCCCTGGGTGGGATGATATAGCTGAGGTTAGTCCTGCTTTGAGAAGGGGGTTGGACTAGATGACCTCCTGAGATCCCTTCCAACTCTAATATTCTCTGATTCTATGATAAGAGTTAAGCCAATGTTTAGTGATTTTGAAAAGTCTGTACTTTTTTGAAAAGTCTGTACTGATTGAAGTAATGCAGGTGCAACAGAGATTTCTGTTTTCTGGTGTGTCTTTAAAATTCAGCTCATGTGAGGAAGCATTAAAGGGCCAACAAAGGCAGAGGAGACCCCCAAATGTAAAATGTGTTGGGAGGATGAGAGCTTGCAAACCTAACCAAATAAAATCAACAGCATTATTCCCTGCTTGACAAGTAGACCAAGGGTGGAATGGACCGAGGAGTAGGGATGGCCTTTCTGATCATTAAAATTGCTCCATCCAGATCTGGGAAGAAGGATTTTGTATTTGTCTTTCGCTGTCCTGCCTGTCTTTTGTCTACTCTGTGGATAAAATGTGAGGTTGGTCTGACAAAGGCGATCTGTGCAGTTGTGCAACTTAGAGCTAACAAACAAGGAAAAGATGGGGTTGTGTGTATGTGAGTGTGCGTGTGTTATATTTACAGACTGAACAGAAGAAGAGGAGTAATGCTGATGTGATATGACCCGTGCCCAGGGTAGCCAACTGATAATGCCAAGGTCAGGGCAGGATGTAAAAGGAGAGCAGATTCTCCCCACGCTGGTGGGTGACACTGAAGCCCGGCTTCCCAACCAGCCCCAGGCTGCTTCTGATTTCCCCACACTGGAAATCAAGAAGCCAGTCCACAAATGCCCACCGCCCCCTTTACTGCATTTCAGCTCCAGGCTCCCCAACCAGCACTAGGTCCAGTAAAGAGGCCAGTTACTAGAACTCTCTGCTCTTTACTAAAAAGGTTCCCTCTGACCCCAAGGGGTCAGCCACAGCACCAGACCAATATAAGTTTGGATCTTACCTAAAATACCATGCTGGCAGCCAATCCTTTAGTATCTAAACTAAAGGTTTATTGTAAAAAGAAAGAAATAAACCATGAGAGAAATGTTAAAGGGTTAAAGTAAATTACAGATATACAAATGATTAAAAGTCCATATACTTCAGGTTTCTGGAAGAACTGTGGATTTGCAGGCTTGTGTAGTTCTCTCTGGTTCACATCCAATATCTGGATGGGTCTGAGTCCTTCGGTTCAGTTGCAAGATGAATTGGTCCAGAGATAGGTGTATGTCTGCAGACTGGACAGGAACAAAGACAAAATGGTTTCTCTGGCTTGATCTTATATACCCTCTGTCTTTTGGCCACGTGACCTGTGAAATTTGCAGGAGCTAAAATGGAGTCCAGAGTCACATGGGCCAATCCTGGTGACTCTTCAGGTGTGCCTGGGGTCCAGTCATGTAAGCAGATTCTGGTGACTCAGTAGTGATGCTGGCTTATTTCTCTGGGCCCCTTGTACCTGGGAAGGCCTTAATGGGCCATTACGCTGGCCATTGTTCTGCAGCCTTCCTATCTGGGAATTGCCCAGGCAGCACAATTTTAAACACAGATATCTCAAATACATCTGTAACTTCCATTTCACATATTACACATGAACATAAGTAATATTCTCTTACTTAGCATATCATAACCTTCCTAACCACACCTGACATGGCCTATCCCACATGGATTATTATGATTCTGCCATGCTGATGTCACACAATATACTAACTGCCCCCCTCTCAAGCCAGCCCGCATGACAGCTGAGATCCCCACTCAGTTTTTCTCAGTACTTACTCCAATTTAACTCTGGAAGTTGTAAACACAGACTAGCTGCCTCAGGGATAATCATAAGGTAAATCTGGAATCTTTATTCAGACTCGTAAGAATGGCCATAGTAGATCAGTCCAATGGTCCATCTAGCCCAGTGTCCTGTCTTCCACCAGTGGCTGGTGCCAGATGCTTCAGGGAAAATTAACAGAACAGGGCAATTACCGAGTGACCCATCCCTTGTCAACCAGTCCCAGCTTAAGGCATTCAGAGTTTTAGGAACACCCAGAACATGGAGTTGCATCCCTACCAATCTGAACGATAGCCATTGACGGATCTATCCTCCATGAACTTCGCTAATTCTTTGTTGAACCCAGTTATACTTTGGGCCATCCCCTGGCAAAGATTTTCCACAGGTGAACTATGTGTTGTGACAAAGTACTTCCTCATGTTAGTTTTAAACCAGCTGCCAATTAATTTCATTGGGTGACTGCTGGTTCTTGTGCTATGTGAAAGGGTAAATAACACTTCCCTATTCACTTTCTCCACATCCTTCATGATTTCATAGACCACACACTCAGACAAAACTCTCACACACACTGAAAAAGTAAGACTTGAGTAAAACCTGCGTAATATCCTCTGGATTTTGGCCAAAGACTAGGGAGATTTGACCTATCTGATAATGCAGTACTGCTCGCTAAGCCATGATGTAAGTCAGAAAGTGATCTCTATCCGAGCTCTGTTAAAGTTGTATTTACGAGGAAGCAAAGAAGAGAAAATAAACTCATATTTAATTCTGTTTTATTCCACAGTCCTTCTAAATATATGCATACCTAGATGCCATATCTATGCACCTAGCACCTTGCAAAGGGAATGAATGTTTGGCTTGCTAAATTGCATGATCCACTTTTTCAAGAGACACAGACATTTCCATAAAGAAGCCCCACGGGCCCTTACCTGGACTTTCCAATTATTAGAATGATCCGACTTCTCTCAGGCATTTTAGCCAGTAGGCAAACACTGCTTTTAAACAGCAATCTCTTGCACAATTGCTGTCACCATCACAAATCCTGGGATGGATTCTCTGTAGCTTCCCTTGTTGATTCACCTTCCCACTCAGACACATAGGCAGTTTGTTCATCTGCATTATTTTATAGGTTGGAGTCCCTGCGTGATCCAGGTTACAAACCTCCACAAAAGGTTGGCCAGATCTGAGGTTCCACTAAAGGCCCATCTCCAGTCATTAAAATTAATTTATTATACAATGAGGTCATCAAACTAGCAGTGGTCAGAGAATGGAATTTCCATCTCATATGAAAATCATACATTTCATTTTTTCTTCTTTCTGAATCCAGATGAAAAATTTAAATTTTGATGGAATGGAAATTCTGAATAAAGATTTGATTCACAACCCTCAAAAGGGCGTTATTGAAATGTTTTGTTTTGATCATGTTGAAGTGAAATGACCCTTTAGAATTACAATATAATAAAAATATTTAATGCAATATATTAAAATATTAAGTATAATGTAAAATAAAATATATTAAATTATATTATAATATAATATTACAACATTATAGAACATATACATTATAAGAACATAAGTATGGCCACACTGGGTCAGACCAATGGTCCATCTAGCCCAATATCCTGTCTTCCGATAGTGGCGAATGCCAATTGCTTCAGAGGGAATGAACAGAACAGGCGGTCATCAAATGATTCATCCCGTCACCCCCTCATAGCTTCTGGCAAACAGTCAAAACAAAAGAAGAAAGTTGGAACAAAATGAAATGGGAAAGTAGACACACAAAATACTGAAGTCTAACTACTGTGTGAACCACCAGTTGTGAGGGAACCTGCTCGCCTTTTTGCAGACTCTCCTGATCTTGGCATTTTCATTGTGGGAACCCTTAGGCACCTCGTGTCCCAGGAACTTTCTCTTTGGTTCAGACTCACAGGAAATTGTGTAATTGTGTAATTGTGAAATTGTGTAAGGGGCCAGCTCCCCAGTGATGTAAATCAGCCATAGCACCACAGGTATCTGAGGGCCACATTCTCCGATGGGATAAATATCCCTCCCTACTCTGAACTCAGTGAAACTGTATCGTTTACACCAGGCCCTAAGTTTTAGGAACCGGCTCTTCCAGGGCAGCTGAGGCCCTGGTGCCACTGGGCTCTGAGCTTTGTAGGTCACTTGTCTGTGCTATAAATATGTGCTTCATTCTGAAAACACTGTGGGACATCCTTTGGGGCTCAACCCTTCCTTGTTAGCCAAGGGTCCTTCCAGGGATGCTGCCATCGTGTGAGACCAGGGGCAGCTGCTTTCCCCCCTCTGTGGGGTTAGGATCAGCTAGGGGAGGCTGTCAGGGTGGTTTGTTCCTGAGGTGAGATCAGAGCTGAGCTCACAGCCCTGCAGAGCAGATTCAGCTGTTTACCCCCGAGCAGGGACATCCTGGGCTGTGACCGTGTCCAAGCCATACACCAGACAGGATCACCTCTAGAGCTGGGCGAGGCTTTTGGTCCTTCATCCCAGTTACTCCTCTGCCTCTCAGCCAAGCCTGCCCTAGGAGGGGAGCAGGGAGTGCCCATCTGTGGAGAGGGTCCATGTCTTCTAGGAACTGCAGAGAGACCCAGCTACTGAGGAAATCCAGCAAAGGGACACAGCAACGGCTGCTGGGTAATACAGTGATGGGTGCCTGATAGATAGACAGATAGATAGATAGATAGATAGACAGACAGATAGATAGACAGATAGATAAATAGATAGACAGATAGATAGATAGACAGATAGATAGATTGACAGATAGATAGATAGATAATGACCCATGAATCCTGGCCCTGGAGGATCAAGGGCATCACATACTGGGAAAGATTCTACAGAGACAAACAGAGTAAGTTTTGCTCTTTCAGTTTAATATTTTCCTGTATTAATATAAAATATCAACAGAGAAGGCACCTGTAAAAACAGAAATGTGGGTAGCAATTGGAGCTATTTCAGACTTTTGTTCTCAATTTGGTCAAACATCTAGAGCCTGTCAGATTTTTTTTCAGCAGAAAATTTTCACTTTTTATAGAAGTTCAAAAAATCCCCAATTTTTGTGGGTTTTTTTTTTTTTTTCCGTAACAGAGAAACAAAAATTTGCAGTTAACATGTGCTGAATACTGAACAATTCCATCGGACATTCCACTCTCCCCAGTTGGGTTTGATATTAAACAATTTTTCATGGAAAACATCAGCTGTCCTCTTTTGCTTTCTCTAAACAGAGGCTCAGAATGGGGACATAACTAACCCGAGGTCACACAGCAGGTCCCTGGCAGAACCGAGAACAGAACCCAAGTCTCCTGCCTGCCATGGAGCTGCATGGCACAGACATAAAGTCACAGAGGGAAACAAACACAACTGAGCAGTGAGTGAGTGATGCTCCTAGCCCATCACTCAGAGATGGAAATACAGAGGTGGGATTTTGTTTCAGAGTTCAATTTGGAAAGGGGCAGCAGGCGGTCTAATTGTAGCAATAGGGGAACCGTCTTGGTCCAAATTCCAGGATTTGGGCTGCACTTTCTTCCAGCCTTCATACTGCATTTTCTCAAGTGATAGCACTTGTGATAATGCACCTGGGCAGTGCTCTGATTGCCAACAGGGAGGACCCCTTCCCATGCCAAGTCGGTGGAAGTGAGGAGTGCTCCACACCTCTGACATTCACCTCATGAGTCGTTGCAGAAAGAGAAACTCTGTGTCATTCCCTCTGTCACTCTAGCCCTAACCATTTCTCCACTCCTTCCCTCCACAGGCCAGACATGAAGTACCATGGAAGAAAATGTCCAATCAGACCATAGTGACCGAATTCCTCATCCTGGGATTCTCTGATGTGTGGGAGCTGCAGATTTTATACTTTGTGATTTTTCTTGTCATTTACCTGGCAGCCCTGCTAGGAAATCTTCTTAACATCATGGTTGTAGCCCTTGACCACCACCTTCACATCCCCATGTACTTCTTTCTGATCAATTTGTTCATCCTAGACCTTGGCTGCATCTCCATCAACATCCCCAAATCCATTGCTAATTCTCTAACCAGCACCAGGTCGATTTCCTATTCTGGATGCGTCACCCAAGTCTTTCTTTTCATCTTTTTTGCTACAGCAGTGTTGCCTTACTGACCGTCATGGCGTACGACCGATATGTCGCCATCTATCACCCCCTGCACTATGAGACTGTGATGAACAGAAGAGCTTGTGTCCAAATGGCAGCTGGTGTCTGGATCAGTGTTATTCTCTACTCTGCAGTGCACACTGGAAACGTGCTTACCATATCCTTCTGCGGAGGCAACAGAGTGGAACAATTCTTCTGTGAAATCCCCCAGATGCTCAAGCAGGCCTGCTCTGACAGGTACCTCTGTGAAACTGGAGTCATTGCCCTTAGTGCATGCTTAGCCTTAAGCTGTTTTGTTTTTATAGTTGTGTCGTATGTTCAGATCTTCAGAGCAGTGCTGAGAATCCCCTCTGAGCGTGGTCGGCATAAAGCCTTCTCCACCTGCCTCCCTCACCTCATTTTTGCACTGTTGGTTTTGCCTACTTGAAACCCACCTCCAGCTCCCCATCAGGATTTGATCTCACGGTGGCTGTTCTCTATTCTGTCATGCCTCCATTGATAAATCCAATCATCCATATCATGAGGAACAAAGAGGTCAAAGCTTCTCTGTGGAAAATGATTGGATCTTGGCTGTTTACCGAGAATAATAAGTCTGTCTTTCTGCAATGAATATGCTTTCCTTCTTTTTTCTTTATAAATCTAAGAAACGTATGACATTATTGTTTCCATAAGGACATGTTGTGCAATGTTTGTGCACGCTGAAGTACTTACACTGGTAAATATCCAGACGAAGGCTACTCAAGCCAATGGAGTAACTGTGGAGGTATATGCAAGTAGAAATAAGATCATACTCTGTAGGAGAGTAAAGAGTCAAAAGCTGGACAAGTGGTCAGGCCTAAATTACAGGGAATGGGGTCAAGGCAAGGGCAAACCTTGTTTCTGTTAATTGGTGTGAATTTTAGTTACAGTCTGTTATCTCTCTTCTTCTCCTCCCTTCATTGCCATCTGCGCAAGGGATGAACCTATTGCTATTTCCATGCAAGGCTTTTTGGTGGGAAGAAAACATTATCTTCCTTCTCCCCCGGCATGCCTTTACTTCAAAGAATATTAGTGTAAAATTTATAGTTTTTAGGGTGATGTGCCTGCCCTCTGTATGGTAATCCTGTAAACAACAAACAGGGGCGGGTATGATTGTACTCATTATATAGTTGTTAATATTCATTTTATAGGTGTCAATGTAACCAAATAAGGGTCTATGGGGAGTTGCTGGAAATGTATACATATACATACTGCTATGGATAAAAGAATTGTAAAGTAACCCCCTCGTTGCTCACTCCCAGTGTTGAGATGGAACGAGCAAACAATAAAGGGTTCTGCCTCTGCATCCTGTTTGGTTATTTCGAACATACTCTACCTAGCTACTGCCTCCCATCACCACACTATCTCTTCACCTTCCACTTAAAATGAGTAGCCATAGCAAAATCCCTAGTGCAGGGGTGTCAAACATCCAGCCCGCAGGCTGGATACGGCCCACCAACCCTTTTAGTCTGGCCCTTGGCGGCAGCGCACGCTGCCACGAGATGCCGCAGCTATATACTCTCTGGCGGCAGTGCGCACTGCCGTGAGATGTCACGGCGCTGCACACTGCCGCCAGAGAGTACAATGCTGTGAGATCTCACAGCAGCGCGCACTGCCACAAAATCTGTGTACTCTGGTGGCAGCGCGTGGAGTGCTGTGTGCATCAGACACAGCGCTCCAAAAGGCAGGAGAGGAACAGTGTGATCTTGGGGCATCGCGCAGAGCACTGTCTGTGCAAGACTCTGCTCCAAAAGGCAGGAGAGGGACAGTGTGATCTGGGGGAATCGCAGGGGGCAGAACTGCTTCTTCACAGCCCACTCATTTCAAATCACACGCCACTTTCAGCTGCAGAAAAACCTTCCCACTGCTGTTCACCGTTTACCATTTTCTCCCACTTCAGTTGCTGTTGCCACCCATACATCTTTCCAGAAGAACTGTCAGGAGACTGGCCGGCATCCTGGGCAGGTGGTGAACGTATAGCAGGTCTCCAAGCAGGACAAGTTCCCCAGGAAGAAGTACATGGGGGTGTGAAAATGCCGATTAGCCACAACAAGGATGAGAATATTCTCAGTCAGTCAAAATGTAGACCACTAGAAACAGCAGGAAAAGAAAGTACTGCAGATCAGGGAGCTCCCCAAATCCCAGGAGGATGAATTCTGTGATGGACGTTTCATTGTTCTTCTCTGTCTGCTATGAGATGTATCTGGGGGAACGACATGAACTGTACGCTACAATGAGAATCAAATTCCACCAATGTCAATCACTTGATTAAAGTTTAACATTCAAATGCGCCCTCTCCTGGAGGTCCCAGCCCAAATAGTGGGTTGAGAATGCAAGCGGGGGTGGTGGGATCCTCACAGGGGAGGTTGATGAAAAGGACCAGGCTGTAGGGTTATTCTCACTCTGCTTCCCTAGCCCCATGCGGTATCCATGCTCATCATGTCTGACTATGAATTGCCATTATTAATTACAGCGGATAGTGATTGGGATGGGGAGGGAGCGGGACAGTGATTTTATAGCCTCCCTAGGATGTGGGAGATCAGACGCCAGAGCCGGAAGGGGCCCAACAGCTGAATATTGGTTTGTTTTGGACTTGAAAAGCCTCCCTGGTCTCCAGCAGAACAAAACAACCCTGGAAGGGGGTTTTTTCAATCCAAAACCAGAACTCAAACCTTTTTTAGGTAGGCATGTGTCTGATTTCATTTGTGCTGTACCAGGCAGATCAGTTGTTATGCTGCTGTGGGACTATGATTGTGATGCTGTGGGGATCACACAGACAAGGAAGGAATCCCTCCATCCCGACCTCCCTGTAACTTTGGATGACTTAATGCTTCGCAGCAATGGCACGGAGCTCTAATCCCAGTAACGCGCCTGCGAGAATAAGGATCTTGCCCTGGTTTCCAGCCGCCTAGTTACTCCTTGCAGGGTTCACCAGGCAAGTGACCACCCCAAACCCAGTGATTAAGAGGCACCTTTCCCCCTTCTTGACAGCTACACTTCCCTTCCTTTGCACAACAGCAACCTGCTGGGGTAAAAGCCAACATGATGTTTATTTAGCAGAGAGACTGTGGATTCAAAAGGAAATAGCAAGGGAAAAAAACACATACAAGCCACGGAAAACAGAAAACATCAAGCTTTATACTCACAAATTGGATCAAACTCCCTTTTCTAATGACAGTTTCCCAGCATATTACCTAAACGTAGGGTGATGCAGCATTTCCCAGACAGCACACACTCATCAGCTATCCCTCAGTTACTGGACAGATTTCACTTCAAACCCCTTCCCGTTTAAACAAGATTGGCAGGTTGGTTCCCCATCCCTTTAGAATCATAGAGTATTAGAGTTGGAAGGGACCTCAGGAGGTCATCTAGTCCAATCCCCTGCTCAGAGCAGGACTAATTTCAGGCTACTTTATCTCAGGCTACTGTGATTCGTAGCTATTTTAGAGCAGGGGAAATTCCATCTCTACTTGATCACCAGGATGTGGCACAGTAACTGTAACAGCCCAGCATTCCTTGGGCTATACAGCACCAGGGGCTTGGAGCTAGTCTCATCTGCTGGTGGTGAGCAGCGCTGCCCTACCAGGCTGGCCACTGCGAGGTGGAGCAGAAATTGTAATAAACCATGTTCATAACCTAGATCTATATCTACAGCCACAAGGACAGTCTGTCTGGCACAGCTCAATTAACTATAGAGCGTTACAAGATTTCAGAGGAGAATTTACTCAACAAATTTTTATATACACACCAAAAGAATCAGTTGGGTTAACAGCTATTTTGCCCTTGAGGTGTCTGGCCCCTCATTGTCACACAAGCCTGTGTTAGCTTATGGATTTCTCTGCCAATGGCTATTATTGATTCAAACGGCTTAGTGAGATTCTGAAACTGAATGATGAAAATCCCCATTAAAATCTCCACTAGCAAAGTTAAAAACACTTACAAGGAATATAAACTCCCATGATTGAGAAAATGCACCAACTATCATGTCTAAGGTTTGCTCACCATTAGATCATATTTGTTCACAATTCTTTATTCTTTTCCACCCCAATCTAAACTTCCCACATCCCCCTGAAGAGAGAAGCAGGTGTCAAGCTCTCCCCAGGAGCCTGTTCTCTTCTATTGACAGATGGCACTCGCCTCCTCATAGCTGATGCTACTACTGAGAGGCTGAGTCTGGGGAGGTGTGCCACACATATGGCATGAACAGTCATCCTGATGAAATCTGCCTGCTTGGCAGTAAGTTCTCTCCTCTTGGGACGAGTCTTCCAGTCCAAACAGTAACTACAACTGGGTGGGGCGAGAGTCCCGCATCCCAGTGCATTCAACCCCCGTGCAGTCCAGTCACCCAGACCAGTTATTGGGGCCCCACCAGCCAATTACTGGGACAAGACCAGGTGCAGAGAGCAAGGATTTTCCACCATGAGCTATCTTCAGCACGGGACACTGCCCGGCTTGTCTACACAGGGAATACAGCCAGTATAAATGCACTGCTATAGCTAGACTGGGAAAACTCCCCATGTGGAAACACTTATTCTGGACCAAGAGTGCCATTTTCTGCTTCAGCTTATATTGCTTTGAAAGTGATGGCAGCTACACTGAGAAAAAGCCGGCTTCATCCAGCATGCGAGGGTCCAGATGGAGCTTTACACCGGTGTAACCACTGCGGTGTCAGGATGCTGGTAACATTCTCCGTGTAGACAAGCCCTTGACTAGGAAAAGGGCTGTGTTTAGATCAGGCTGACCTAAACCAGATCACTTCCCCCAACTCCACCATCACTGCTGAGTGAGCCCAGGCCAGGCGGGGCAGGGCTCTTATTGGTTGTTGTTAGACGGGCCCCACCTGAATGTCTCTCTTCATCTTCTTCACTGCCTCATTTCCTCACTCTTATTTCTGCTCCATTTCCACTGAACAGATTGCTGATCTGAGAAGTCTCAACAGATTGTGGGGAAGTAAGGAAAAAAATGGAAATTGTCAAGAGCAAACCTTTGAAGAGAATAATGTAGAGAATAACTTTTCACCCCATATGTACCTATATACACTTTCTATTAAAACATGCCCCCAATAGTTCTCCTATACATTGAAATGCTCCCTCATGTCCATATATCTCCTTGTAAACCTTAAATCTAACACCACCACCCTCCATCCGGGATACTGCAGCCCACTCCATCACTACCCTCCCCAGACCCACACTCCCACCCCCATGCATGGACCTGCTTACTCCCCTTGTCAAACACCTCCCAGGGATCCTCCCCACATGATGGATAGCGTCCCCCCTCTTCATACATCTCCCTGCATGCCATTGTACTCCCCAGACCGCCACTCCCACACACGGGCTCGCTTGCCTTCCTTGGCAAATGCCTCCCAGGGACCCTCCCCCCACTCTGGATAGCGTCCCCCTCTCCCCCCAAAGCCACCTGCAACCCTCAAGTCCCACACTTCCAGCCCCTCCTACGGGGCCACAGCTCATCGTGCTGATGCCACCCCCGATCCCCAATCACCCCCAACCTCCCTCCACTGCATACCATCCCTGGATATTGTATTACAGTTCCTCGTAAACCCTGACCACTGCTTTTTTGTTTTTTTGCTTAAATATTTCCTAATAAAATGTTTAAATCTGAAATGATGGCGCAACTACTGGCTTCAATATGGCTGTTGGAAGCGACTCATGTCTGGATCTGGGACTAGCTTCAAGCATCATAGGGAGCAAATGCAGCTGGGAAATTGACCAGGGGAGGGAATGGGTAGTGACCACTTCCTGTGATTAGCTACAGATTGAGGAGAAGGAAATACTGAAGATGAGGATAATAGCTCCAGTTGGACTCTTAAAATAAATAAATAAAAGCCAACAGTAGAAATCTTTGGAACCAGAAGTGTGGAATAAGTGAATGAGCAATGTCTCAGTGCAAATATTGAGGACTTGTACAGTTATATTAATAAGGGAATCCTAAAGACAGCCAGCCCAGCTATTCTAGGATACCAACGCTGCCGAAAGATAGGAAAAGCATACCATGATGGAATAAAGAATGTGAAATGGTAGCCAGGTAAAGGAATAAGGAGTTTTTTGTCTGACATGCCTTAGATAGTGAACTGAATGAAATATAAAGTAAGGTAGTTTCACAAAGGGCTAGAAAAAGGGCAAAAAGAGAGAGCTGGAGAATGTAATACAGGAATGCTTCTCCTGCTATAATATGGGGGATCCTGCCTTTGGGCAGCAGCTGGGCCGGGACTAGGGTTTAATGCAGGACCATGTAACTCTGGATCCAGTGGGCGGCTCCTATCCCATCGCCTCCCTGGCTGCGGGAATGGGTAGCTTGGTGGCCAGCGGTGTGGAAACGGAGAGAAAAACTCTCTGATAGGTTCAGTTTGGGATATGGGGGGTTAAGCGAGACAGTGATGATTCTAGGGGTTTGCTTAACCAATAAACCCTTTATTTTATAATAAACAATTCTATCCTTATAATAAAACAGTTCTAATTCTACAATAAACAGTTTCACAGCAAGCAATTGCACAGCAAACAGTGATAGCAAAGGGCAGGAGAACTCCATGCACGAAAGGACAAAATGTGCCACCCAAGACTTTAGCGTTTTGTGATCTCTCCTGGATCAACGCATGGCTGCCAGCATGTGACACTAGGGTGCCCGGTTTTGGAGTTCCCCAAAGAAGTTACAAGACAAACACAACAGAAAACAGTTAATCCATACTCACATACATTATATACAGGTATACTATGCTGGCCAAATTCAGTTGCCGTTTGCTTAAGATACTGCAGATGGGAGAGAGCCACTGTGAGTGATCAGTTCACAGTGAAGCGGGCTAGTGAAGATGCGTCAGCCCGCCAAGCCGACACGACCAAGAGATACAGGGGTGCCAGGTAGATTCAATTCCTCTCTGCCTTCTGCCACCTGGGTTTGAACTTTTATAGTTTCCCCTGGTCAGCAGAGGCTAAGCCCCATTGGTTGCTATTAGCTGCATGACCTTCTAAGGTCATGGCTCGGAGTTTAGCCAGCCAGGTGTTCCTGATTTCCTGGGCAGGTATGAACCAGCCAACCAGGTGATTACAATTATCCTGGGCCATTGCTGACCATGCACCAGCAGGTGGGGTCACTTTATTTCCTTATAAGGAGACAGGGACATGCGGCTCGTGCTGCTGAGTCAACCCTCCCTAGGCTGCCTCTTTATCCACGTGGGGGGGGGCAGTGCATGTGGTGCTGCAGACGCCACTATGCAATTCAGTGCCCACATGCCCCCTGGCGGATGCCAGCGCCACTTAAACCAGGTCACTGGACTTAAGTCCTATCGGAAGTAAAGCAGCTAATTCTTCCGTCTGCAAAGTCTTAGTGACTATGGCAACACCAAATAGTTTATGAGTGGGGATTTTCAACAACATGACAAGTATAACAATGGCTACCAAAATCATAACAGCAGACATTAACAATCACAATAGCCAAGATTTGGCTGGGGGAATACCCAAAAAGTTACTAAGCCATCCCATCATTCCCCAGGTGCACTGTTCATTTAAATCTTTAACAATCTGGTTAACATCATCAATAACTTCAGACTCATTTCCAGATATATCAGGAATATAAGTACAGCAGGGTCCCAACTGATTCCCCAGGGTGGCACACAGGCCCCCTTTCTTATCTAGCAGCTACTCGAGACCCAATCGATTTTGGATAACATATTTTCACATTTGGGAGGCTTGGTCATTAAGAAGCCCTAATGCTTTGGCTATAGCATTTCCCAACTTCTCAAGTCCTTCAGTTAACTTTTGGAGCTGATTATACGTTAGGGCACCCCCTATTGGGGATGAGGCTATTACATAAGGAACAGTACCTTTTAACCAATTAACAAAGTCGGTCCATGACCGTTTAGCTCTATTATGAGGATGCAATGGGAGACCGTCCCAACCAAGATATATTATACCAGGGACAAGCCTGACAGAGCCAGTAGTACAATGGCCCTGAAAGGTAAGAGGTAAAGTTGTATAGGCATTGGGGCCACAAATCCTATAATGTCCAGGCCATAAAGGAGGGGTCTTTGGGCTTGTTCGTCAGGAACACCTGTGGTTAGTTGGAGTTTGATGCATCTGGTCTCCTGGAGTGTGAAAGATCTGTAAGGTCTATCACAAATTTTAGCACAATCTGCACTAACATTGATGTGCTTTGTCCACATGGAGAAACCCCTTCTTTTAAGTTGCCAACTCCATGTTGCACCTAATAAGTCCAAATAATAGGTGTAGAAGTTGAAAGTGGGTTCGTTGATCCCACGGTTAGCAGGAGAATAACAAAGTGAAGACAGGTTAAACCCTCCTTCCCTGTCCATTACAACATGAGATCCATTATGGTGGTGGGGGTGATAGTCCAAGTACAGTTTCATGCATAAAGGGTAGCAGGACCAGTCCATATTTTTTGATGTAGCTTGACCTTTACAGTCCATGTCACTTCTGAAAGGCAGCAATAACCAGGTTGCCAGATGACAAAGAGTTAACTGAGAACCACATAGGCTTTACCAAACCTAAAAAACAGACCTGAAAAATAGAACTGGACATAACATGTTAGTTGATTCTACTTAACCAGTAGCCAATGACTGTTCCAGTCTCTGAACATCATCCTTGGCCGTGCTGTGCCATTGTGACCCGTCCATACCCAGGGTACATACTAAATGCCCCCTCCACACAAAACCGATGCAGAGAAAAGAAAAAAAAAAGGCTGTCTCCTTGCAAGGTTCACTATGGAGGTAACAATGTTATACAGTTTTTTACAAACAGTTGTAAGGGTTGGTTTACTAGTGACACATGCCTCACCACTGGTTGTTCTGTTACCTCTACATTACCCTCCTGCTGGGGCTAGGCTTTGGACCCCCACTCTGGCCCCCTACAAAGAAACATTTTTTGTTGAGCCCTAACAGACTCATTCCACATGTGGCTCCAATGCAGAGCCATTTCAGGCACGCCCAACTCACTTTCAGCTGGCCACACCCGAGAGGAATTTTCCTTGCTAACAGCCATGGGTGGATCTTTCCCCACCCTGTAAGGCAGGTAATTTGCCCCCACTTGCTAGTTCACTGGGTTCCAAATTAACTGCTATCCCTTTCCAGTCTGGACTAGGTTCTAAAGAGATATCCACCATTTTCACTAGCATATCATAAACAGGGTTCTGATGTTCCTTTATTGCCAATCTCTGACCAATCTCTGACCAATCTCTGACCCCATATATGACCTGATGTACCTGAGTTCAGTAAGATATTATAAGATATAATCAAGGCATTCAGAGGTGAGAGTTTGCCTACCACCCCCTGTTTTCCCAAGAGATCAACAGCACATCTGTCCTGCCCAAATTTCCCTTTGAAACTGAGGCACTATTTGCTCACTTATAGAGCTAACAGCCTGGAGACATTCAGGTTCCAACCTCATTGTCTCCCCACTAAAATGATTAGGCACAGCCATTTGGTTACAGGGCTGTTTAAGCTCTCTATATATCTTCACCCCATCTGGAACCTTTTCCAAGGTATCCAAACTGAACTTTTCTAAAACAAAGTCAGTGGATTCATTCACATTTGAAAAACCTTGGCAGTTAGAAACTAAACCACCTTTCCCCACATTTAAGCTGTCCCGTGACTCATCGTGAGCTGACTTAATCAATTCACTTTCACCCCCTTCAGTTGCAGAAAACTGAGAGGCACACCCTGTCTGCTCTTTAGATGGATGATTGGAACTAAACTCTCTCTCTCTGCAGAGAAACTGCTCTTTTCAAACTTCCAATCATTTGAAATTTTCCTTTCATCCAAGCCCACATGGCTGTTCACAAACAAACTTTTGGAGATTGGGGTGGCTTTCCCCATTGGTAAATCATTGTCCCCAACGGACACAGGCTTAGGAACCTTTCCCTCCTGGGTCTCAGTTGAATCCAGAACCACTTCTGGTATATCAACTGATAAATTCTGCTCCAGCACAAGCTGAACAGTACTCTCTGCCTGCTTCACAGATAGTACACTGGGGATCACCCCCCCAGCAGATAAACTGCTACCTGTAACACTGAGACAGTTTGAGATTTCTTCCCCTTTAACGGGGCCTAACTGGTTTGCCAAACTAGGATCTTTTTTGATGATTTTGGTGTTAATTATTTGTGGCATATAGGGTCCTGTGGGAATCCACTCCAGCATGGGATGGCATCTTAGAAGACACCTGAGCTGTGAGTTAGTTAGCTCAGCTGCCCAGGTCCATTCTTCAGATCCTGCTGGGCAAACAAACTGGTGCAGGCGCTTATCTTCGCCACCACTGGTCTCATTCATATGATGAATGAGATGTGCCCATGCTTGCCCTATCCTTAGTGGATCTTCCCAGGGGCATCGGTAACCATCACTATTCTGCTCGACCGTCCCGTATCCTGTTCGTGACGCCATGTGGAAACGGAGAGAAAAACTCTCTGATAGGTTCGGTTTGGGATACGGGGGGTTAAGTGAGACAGTGATGATTCTAGGGGTTTGCTTAACCAATAAACCCTTTATTTTATAATAAACAATTCTATCCTTATAATAAACAGTTCTAATTCTACAATAAACAGTTTCACAGCAAGCAATTGCACAGCAAACAGTGATAGCAAAGGGCAGGAGAACTCCGTGCACGGAAGGACAAAATGTGCCACCCAAGACTTTAGCGTTTTGTGATCTCTCCTAGATCAACGCGTGGCTGCCAGCATGTGACACTAGGGTGCCCGGTTTTGGAGTTCCCCAAAGAAGTTACAAGACAAACACAACAGAAAACAGTTAATCCATACTCACAAACATTATATACAGGTATACTATGCTGGCCAAATTCAGTTGCCGTTTGCTTAAGATACTGTAGATGGGAGAGAGCCACTGTGAGTGATCAGTTCACAGTGAAGCGGGCTAGTGAAGATGCGTCAGCCCGCCGAGCCGACACGACCAAGAGATACAGGGGTGCCAGGTAGATTCAATTCCTCTCTGCCTTCTGCCACCTGGGTTTGAACTTTTATAGTTTCCCCTGGTCAGCAGAGGCTAAGCTCCATTGGTTGCTATTAGCTGCATGACCTTCTAAGGTCATGGCCCGGAGTTTAGCCAACCAGGTGTTCCTGATTTCCTGGGCAGGTATGAACCAGCCAACCAGGTGATTACAATTATCCTGGGCCGTTGCTGACCATGCACCAGCAGGTGGGGTCACTTTATTTCCTTATAAG
Organism: Emydura macquarii macquarii; assembly: GCF_026122565.2. Lineage (NCBI taxonomy): Eukaryota > Metazoa > Chordata > Testudines > Chelidae > Emydura > Emydura macquarii. The sequence continues at coordinate 58,875 of NW_027133270.1, forward strand.
GAGACAGGGACATGCGGCTCGTGCTGCTGAGTCAACCTTCCCTAGGCTGCCTCTTTATCCACGGGGGGGGCAGTGCATGTGGTGCTGCAGACGCCACTATGCAATTCAGTCCCCACAAGCGGGATTTCTTTCCATACTCCTGGGTCAAGTATCCCCGCCCCCCTCACCTTCCAGGGGCATGAGCGATTCTGTGCAGCCAAGTTGGAGGTGGGGGCGCTTTCCTCTCCTCCCACTCCCCTCTGTGTGTGGGCTCCGGAGAGGAGATGGAGGGAGGAGGAAGAGGAAGATGACGAGCCAACGCAATGACCCTAACAAGGGACAGGTGGCGGCAACTTTAGCCCCATGCTGACACATCTCCCCTCTCTCTTTCTCCCTCGCCAGCCCTGAAGGGGGAAGCCGGGGAGTCCGGCTCAAGTCCAGGGAAGCATAGAGTGTGCTGGTTTTTTTTAATTGGGTGATTAACAAATAGACTGATTTTTATTATTATGAATTTTAGCTACTTCTTTCTCAGAGTGTAGCTGGGAACAGCTATGTAAGTCGCTAGGTTTGTCGCTGGTCGCTTTGACCCTTTTGTTGCCAAGTACATTAAAAAAAGTCCAATGTAGCTACACAGTCGCCAAGTTGGCAAGGTGCATTGATCTGTCTTTGGAAAAGGGGCTTCTCTTTGATTTGCCAAGTGTAATTGTGCCCTCAAATTTGTATTGGGTCTTCTCTCTTTTCAGTCCAGTCCCACTCCAGCCTTTCTCCCACTTGGTTCATTTTGTCTCTCTAAAACGTTGTAGCAAACAGTGCCCAGTGGGAGCTGTCCAAGGTGACCTAGAATCATAGAATCATAGAATATTAGAGTTGGAAGGGACCTCAGGAGGTCATCTAGTCCAACCCCCTGCTCAAAGCAGGACTAACCTCAGCTAAATCATCCCAGCCAGGGCTTTACCAGGCCAGGCCTTAAAAACTTCTAAGGATGGAGATTCCACCACCTCCCCAGGTAACCCATTCCAGTGCTTCACCACCCTCCTAGGGAAAAAGCTTCTCTGAATATCCAACCTACATCTCCCCCACTGCAACTTGAGACCATTGCTCCTGTTCTGTCATTGTCACCACTGAGAACAGCCTAGCTCCATTCTCTCTGGAATTTCCCTTATGGTAGTTAAAGAATGCTAACAAATCCCCCCTCATTCTTCTCTTCTGCAGACTAAATAAGACTAGTTCCCTCAATCTCTCCTTATAAATCAGATGCTCGTGCCAATAATGATTTTCTTTGTCCTGCGCTGGACTTTCCAATGTGTCTACATCCTATCCATACTGGGGGGCCCAAAACTGGACACATTACTCCAAATGTGGCCTCTCCAATGCCGAATAGTGGGGAATAATCACTTCCCTCCATCTGCTGGCAGTGCTCCTGCTAATGAAGAGTTGGAGCCCTACAGTTCTTACTGGTGCCCAGCTCCTCTGGCCATGTCCAGGCCCTGATGTGTTCCCATGATGGGGCCAGCATGGCCATGGTTGGCACCACAGAAGTCCTGCCCGTTGGTAGGCGGTAGCGGTTTCCTCTCGCCGTAGGTCACCTGACGCCCTGAAGAGAGGGTCTGGGTGTAGCAGAGCTGTCTAAGGTAGCTGGGGCTGGCTGGGCAGCTGTGCCCTGAGAAGTAGTCCTCTCGGGGCCTGCCCTTGTTACAGTCAGTTTTGGGGACCCTCTTTGTAACAGGTCCCCTCCCTTTCTACTGCTGGGTGCAGCTGGCGGCAGCAGAGCGGTTTCTGCCCTGCAAGGCCACGTGCAGGGTCCCTCCTTGGGCACCGTTTGACAGGCCCAGCCCCAGGCCCAGCCTCAGTTCTCCATGTGCCCTGGCAAACCCCCAGCTGGATCTGCCCAGTCCCAGTGCCCCTGGCTTGTGAGTCGACTCTTTTTGTTTGCCCAACCACCCTGCCTCCAGTGGCCTAGTGAGCCTGGTGCAGTAGCTTTGCTGATGCTGGTATCAGCTGGGCTTAGCCCATGTAAGAGCCGTAAAGCCTTTCCTGGGGAAGGGTCCAGAGGTCACTGCTGGGGCCTGGCTCTTTGCATCTGGCCTGTGTGTGCACCAGTGAGATGGCTGGTTTGCAGATGGTTATAAACTCATAGACTTGGTCAGGACCGACCGTCATGGTCATCTAATCTGACCTCCTGCACGCTGCAGGCCACAGAACCCCACCCACCCGCTCCCGTTGCAGACCCCTCACCTCTGGCCTAGTGACGGATGTCCTTAGATTATGGTTTAACGATGTCAGGATACAGAGAATCCAGCCGTGACACGACTTTAAACCTGAAGTGACCCGTGCTGTACCGCAGGGCAAAAAGCTCTGGAGTCTCTGCCAATCTGATCAGGGGGAAATTCCTTCTTGACCCCGAATCTGGCCATCAGTTAGAAGCTGAGCATGTGAGTGTGAGACACTGTACCCCATGTACACCTTTATGGTGTGATTGTGTATCCTTCCTGTTTACTCTTCCAGTGTAAATGTGTATTGTTTAATGCAAAGTATGTCATGTGCGGTGTTTTTGAAATGCACATGACACACTGAATGTTATTGTCATGACAGCATATTTCCAGCAATGTCATGTGTGTGGCTGAAGCTCTGCTATGTAATATTCCCAGATGCGTGTCTCATATTGTTTGGATAGGTAGGTCCAGGCAAGCACTAAAAGCAGAGAGGTGATTCACACCTCACTAAGGCATGCGTAAAACAACCCAGCTCTTCCAGGAGCAATGGACTGACCTGAGCACCTGATAAGGTGATGCTCTTTGACTCAAGGGGAGGAAACCATGCAGGATATGGCCGATCACCTGACCCCAGAGGGTGGCGAGGGGCATCAGGTTAAAGGAAGAGATGTTTTGGTCTCGTGACCTCTCTCTTGCAATCCATCTACAAGACAACATCAAGATTGCCCACAGGGAGTTGGGGTGGGGGGAATCTGGTTGTGAGCCGACCAGCTAGCCTCTGGTGAGAACCATCTCACAGTGTAAGGTTCCTGAAAGTGTTTAGCTTAGTTTAGAATGTGATTCCCTTTTATTGCTGCTCTGGGTTATAACCACTTAAAATTTTACTGCACTTAATACATGTATTTGTTTGTTTTATCTAAAGCAGTGCATGTGGTTTGAGTGTGTGTGTGGAAACCTTGTTAAGTGTGACAGAGCTGGAGCATATCAATTTCTTTGATAAATTGACTAACCAATGAGCTTGCAGAGTCTAGTGAATTCTGTAAATCAGCAGTTCCTAGGGTTGCATCTGGGACTGGACATATTGGCTGGGGGTCACGGTATTGCATAATCCCATGAGTGGCCGGCCAGAAACACTCACTGGCTAAGGTAAGAGACGCTGGCTTGCAGGAGTCTGTCTGTGGGCTGACCCAGAAGTGGGGTGTTCACACGGTGAATCAAGTGCTAGTCCCGGTTTTGGAGTGAGGGGTTGGGCTGACACAGCTACATAGCAGTCCAGATTGCAGAGGGGAACGTCACAGTGGGCAGATCCACCAGCCAGACACCTGGCAAATAATTCTCTGTAGTAACTCAGAGAACCTCCCCATCTAGTTCTCCATCACTGGCCTTTGGAGATATTTGCCGCTAGCAGTTATAGATCATCTTGATGACCTTGTATACGCATTTGATGGCAATAAGCACGTTTTCACGGGTGGCAGATTTTCTAGCCTTACCTCCCCACATATCCTGCCCCAGGAGTTAGTCTTTTCATCATGGAAACATTTATTTTGATAAAAAATGGCTTTTCAGTGGACATAAAAATCTGGTTACAATTGTGTCTGCTTTCCGCCTGGTGCCCAGCTGAACACACCCTGATGGGAACATTGTTATGGCCACCTCCCTCCCGACACTGATTTTCGCTCCCGCTGCCTGCATTTTCCACTGGGCCCTCAGGGGCGTAAGAAACTGTAGCAACAGACATGATGTCACCTCTTGTGTTTTATTTGAAATAGACTGTCTGATTACCAGCTCTTATTATCTAACAGAGAGAAACAGTGAACAGGGGATGTACACAGGGGTTTACTTGGGTTATTAATGGATTTTATGCCTTACAGAAGGACAGTGCTGTGAATATTCAGATGCTGTGCAGCCGCCCCCCCGCCCCCAGGCGTGAATGTTGAGCCGACACCATGGAGAAATATACCATCATACTGCGTGTATCGGTGCTAAACATGGAGAGGGACAGAGCTGTCCTCAACCTCACTTTCCTGGGCGTTGTGATACACGGACACAGCATGGGACCGTAAACACCCTCAGTAACTCTTGGCAGATTACCTACATATTTTCCACATTAGAAATGATACTTCAAATGAGAGATTCCAACTTCATTTGAATGGGGGCTGATTGGTTAAATCACCAGTCAGCATTGAAAAACCTCAGTTTAATTATTATCTCGGAGTTTCTGCATGGTTCTGTGAAAGCCACTTTTACTGATGGCTTTGCTCAAGGCTGCCTTGACCTCCCTGTTTCTCAGGCTGTAGATGAGGCGGTTTACCAGGGGAGTCAGGACCATGTAGCAGAGAGAGAACACTTTGTTCAGCTCTCTGTGTTTCATGTTTCAGTAGCAGGTAGACGATCATTATGGTTCCATAGAAAACTGTCACCACGATGAGGTGGGAGGAGCAGGTGGAAAAGGCTTTTTGCTTCCCGGTGGTGGAAGGAATTCTCAGGATGGTGGCGATGATACACGCGTAGGATGTTAGGGTTAGCAGGAATGGAGGCAGGGCAAATACACAGACTATGATGAAATCCAGCAATATGACCAGGTGTGTGTCACTGCAAGAGAGTTCCATCACTGGGATTATATCACAATAGAAATGGTCGATTTCATTCGGGCCACAGAATATTAACTGTGATAGGAGTAAGAAAAGGATGGTAATAGCCAGACAACCATTTAACCAGGACCCAGCAGCCAATTGGAGACAAAACCTGGTGTTCATAAGAGTTGAATAGTGCAGGGGTTTACATATCGCTAAATAGCGATCATAAGACATCGCTGCTAGGAGATAGCATTCGGTAGTTGCCAGAAGAACAATTGTGTGAAGCAGGCATGGAATGAGATGGCTTTGTCCCCAGTCAGGAGATTGGTCAGCACCTGGGCAGGATGGCGGAGGCGTAGCAGGTCTCCAAGCAGGACAGGTTCCCCAGGAGGAAGTACATGGGGGTGTGAAGGTGCCGATCAGTCACAACAAGCACCACGATGACGGTGTTTGTGGCCATAGTTGTGATGTAGATCACTAGGAACAGCACGAAGAGAAGAATTTGCAGGTCAGGGAGTTTCCCAAATCCCAGGAGGATGAATTCCAGGACAGCGGTTTGGTTCGTCCAGTCTGTGTCTGCCATGAGCTGGGTCTAGGAACAAGAACAGGAACTGTGCAATTGAATCAGAAGAACATAGAGTTAAAAGTTAATCAAGTCTTATGAATTATTTCCAAAAATATTCATAAACTCCCCTTCCTCTCCAGACCACAGGTTGAATTTTAAGGCTAAATGTCAACTTAAGAGCAAATTGCCAGGGGGCTCAATTCAAGAACAGATTATTTGTACCCATGCAGATCAATACCTACTGTAACAACAGTCCAATGCTCTGGTCCATTGCTCTGGTAGCAGAGTACTAAAAAGGCAGATCACAGCATTTCTTTATCTGTTATCGTATCCCATCTGGTGACATACAGGAGCTTAAGGATGTTAAATGCTGTATTTTGCTTCTGGGAATGGCCAGAATCATGCCCTACCTCAGGAGTCAAAATCAATAAATACATCAACGGAAATCTTGCACTGAGATTTCCAGTGCAGTCTAGTGTCCTTAGGCACCGATCTTATGTGAGAATTACAGTAGAACCTCAGTTATGAACACTGCAGGAATGGAGGTTGTTTGTAACTGAAATATTCCTAACTCAACAAAACCTTCTGTTTACTCTTTCAAAAGTTTACAACTGAATGTTGACCTAAGATAGCTTTGAAACTTGACTATGCAAAAGAAAAATTCAGCTTTTAACCATGTGAATTAAAATGAAAAAAGCACAGACAGTTTGCTGACTTTGTCCAATCTTTCTTGTTAAGTTTACGTTTAACACAATGCTGTGCTGTATTTGCTTTTGCTCTCTCTCTCTCGGCTGCTGTCTGATTGCATGCTACCGGGTCCAAATGAGGTGAGAGGCTAACTGGTCAGTTCGTAACTCTGGTGTTGGTCACTCTGAAATGGAAAACAATCTAACTATATGCCCTGGTATAATCAGCATTTCAGTGTCCAGTAAGAAAAGGAAAATTTTTCACCCCTTGCACGAGATGCATTTATTACATAGGATCATAGAATATTAGAGTTGGAAGGGACCTCAGGAGGTCATCTAGTCCAACCTCCTGCTCAAAGCAGGACTAACCTCAGCTATATCATCCCAGCTAGGGCTTTGTCAAGCCTCAGCTTAAAAACCTCTAAGGATGGAGATTCCACCACCTCCCTAGGTAACCCATTCCAGTGCTTCACCACCCTCCTAGGGAAAAACTTTTTCCTAATGTCCAACCTAGACCTCCTCCCCTGCAACTTGAGACTGTTGCTCCTTGTTCTGTCATCTACCACCACCGAGAACAGCCTAGCCCCATCCTCCCTGGAACCCCCTTTCAGGAAGTTAAAGGCAGCTATCAAATCCCCCTCATTCTTCTCTTTTGCAGACTAAACAAGCCCAATTCCCTCAGACTCTCCTCATAAGTCCTGTGCTCCAGCCCCCTAATCATTTTGGTTGCCCTCCGCTGGACTCTCTCCAACTTGTCCACATCCTTTTTGTAGTGGGGGACCCAAAACTGGACACAATATTCTAAATGCGGCCTCACCAATGCTGAATAGAGGGGAATAATCACTTCCTGTGACCTGCTGGCAATGCCCCTCCTAATGCAGCCCAATATGCAATTAGCCTTCTTCACAACAAGGGCACACTGCTGACGCATATCCAGCTTTTTATCCAAACATAAGTTATAAAGTGGAGTAAGTTCTTCCTTAGTGCATGGGGTGGTGATGGTGATGTGCTGAAGGACTGGCAGCGCCTTTTCTGTTTCTCGGCAGTCACTTTGTAGCAGTAATAAAATGCAGCTCTTTGGAGGGAGGATCTTGGGAAGGGGCAGAACCAGGCTGACCAGGAAGAAGACACTGGGAAGAAGACCAGGAAGAAGACACTGGGTGGTAAAAGATGCTGTCCCTGAACTCAGGGTCTAGAATGAATGTGGCATGTGTGATCTGGGCTAGTAAGACTCCATTTCCACTCGCCACCCGACTGGGACACACTGAGCCAGACCGTCAGCTGGTATAAATCAAGGTAGCCAATTTTGTGTGTCGGGGGACAGATCCCCAACTGAGAAGCAGTCACAAGAGCTGTATGTCAATCTACATCTCTGTTAAACAGTGCCATGGACGCTGACTGGCGCTGATGGGGAAAGGTGTGGTTAAAACCGTTAACATTCACCCGAAGAAGATCTCAGAGTAGCTCAAAAGCTTCTCTTGGAGACCCACAGAAGTTGTTCCAATAAAAGATATTACCTCACCTGCCTCGTCCTTCTGCTCCTCCCAAAGCACATTCACGCCCCTGTCTGGAAGGTGGGAGAGAAACACCGTCAGGGAGTCGGGGCTCACCTGTCACCCCAGGGCAGCCCCAGCCTGAAGCGATGAGCTCCTACTTCTCCGGGTTAGACTCCAGGAGCCAGGATCCGCAGCTGAGGTTCTTGTGTTTCCTCTTCCTGCAGCAGCTGGGTTTTCTCAGTGCAGAGACCTGCAGTTCCATGAAGAGATGAGCAGGTGCATTGATCTACCTTTGGAAAAGGGGCTGCCTTTGGATTAGTTTAAATGCTGCCTCTGGATTAGTGTTTGGTCCTCACGTTTATTAATACGGTTCCACTTCAACCTTTCTCCCACTTGGTTAATTTTGTGTCTCCCAAGCTCTGTGGCTAACAACGCCCAGTGGGACGTGTGCTATGGGACTTGCGTGATTATGTCTTTTTTTTAAGTCTGATGATCTGATGTGAGAAGTATTTGGGATCATGATGAAACACCAGCTCAAATTTTTGAGTGAGGCCTGTCCAAGCTGATGGCCTGTTATAATACAATTGCATCGTCCCTCGATTAATATTCAACAGAGGCTGCCATGTAGTGGGCATTTCTATGCCCATAGCTCATCCTTTCAATATGCTTCCACCCGTGGCCGTTTTACAGTCTAGCTTTCCCATGACTGTATGGGCTACTGAAATATGTTGGTCACTGCTCAGTATTTCTACTCCTTCCCCCCATTTCCTTCATCTTGCTGCCATCTAGTATCGATTTCCCAGCCCGAGAGCCTGTTGCTCTGCTCTCTCCTAGTGGATTTTTTTTGCTATCCCTGCCTCTTTCCCAATCTAGGCTCCGGTGACACACGTAGAACAGACCATTTCTCCCTCCTTAACGTCTGCCGCTGTGCACAGAATTCATTCCATGGTATAACTGTCCTCTGCTCTCCAGTGCTCTGTGCTCAAAAGTTACACACCATTAGAAGCTTCACCCTCTTTTTCAATTCCCTCTTTTGGTCATTTGGCAACATAACGTCTCCTTTCTAGCCCTTCCAATTTGGCGGCTGTCCCCTGAACAGCACTGCTGTGCCTGTCCCGTTCCTTGGCCCTGGAGTGGCTGTAGACAGGATAATCACATCTTTCCTCTCTTCCTGCCTACTGCTGGTGTGTGCTGTTCCAGATTACAGCCACTGGGAACCAAACGGTACAAGATTGATTGATTAATTGCTACATTAGTGCATACAACAGGCCAAAGTAGGCCTTCAAAAGAGCCTATGGTGAGAGAAGCCCAGTGGTTCTCCAGGCTGAGAGTCTCAGAGTCGTCTAAGGGAGTTAGGCACCAAAATCTCTTTGAAATGAGAGATGGACACTTAACTCCACGGGGGCCATTGACAAATCATTTGAAACGTGTTGGAGCCTTACACTGCTCACGGGTGCACAGTGTCCCTGTCGCTGACCAAGTCCTGACGTGCTCCCAGAGATGGAGCCAGTACAGCCTGTGATATAGCGAGGGCAGTTGGAGAGTGCTTCTATTTGTAAACCAGGGAGCCTAAGAGGAGGAGCCACTGAGCCCGGGATACAACTGAGTACGGGGGACAATGAATGAAAAAAACCAGGAAGGAGCGTTGGGTCACAGGGTCAAATGAAGAGAACCAGAATGGGACACCGAATAGAGAGCCCCGCCCAGCGCCCACTGCTCCCGGAAGGCATCAAGGGAGCCAGCGGACGCCGCCCAGAGAAACTCTGCCCGGTTACGTGAGTGCACAAGGGAATGGAAGTAGGCCTCACAGTCACAGAGCCCCCTCCACCAACTTCCTTTTCCTGGTCTTGTAGATGGCCAATATGGCCAGGGCCAGGAGGAGGTTGACGAGGAGGTCCCACGACTTCATGGGACCACAGATGGGGTGTAAGCAAATTAACAGGTGCGGGGAGAAGTGCAGCCAGAACCTCAGCAGGAGGTTCTGGAGGAGCTGGAGCAGGGGTTGCAACCTGGCGCACTCAAGGTAGACGTGTGCCAGGCTCTCCCTCACGCCGCAATAGGGGCAGGTGTCGGGGTGAGGGGTGAACCGTGCCAAGTACACACCTGTGCTTATAGCTCCACGAAGGAGCCGCCAACTGATGTCCCCGACTGGCCGTGGGGTAAGGTGAATAGAGACTGGCCTCCACTTGGTGTCAGGGCAGGACACGAGGGTGAGGAAGTGACGGGTGTTCAGCACAAGCGCATACAGATGGTCCATCACTGTGGTTCAAAAGAGGACCGGCTGCAGGTCGTGCAGCCGGCTCGGAGCATGGGGAGAGGGAGCCTGGAGGGGCTCGCGGGGCCAGGGCCTGATGGAAAGCACCGGAAGGCCAGGACTGATGGGGGGGCAGGGGTCGCCCTCTCCCAAGACCTGCTCGAGATAAGCCTGAATAGCAGAGGGCAAGGCTGCCCTCACCTCCTGGAATATGCACTGGAAGGTTTGAAGGGTGGAGACCCCATGCGCCAAGCCAGCACCTGGGGATCCACACAGTCCCCCCGGTCGTAGTCCAGGAGATCTCCGATCTTGGTGACTTCCACCAGGACCAACGTCCGTCACACTGAGGAGGTCTCCACCATCTGCACACCGAGCTGGGGGTTGTGTAGCAGGGGCTGCATGAGGAGATCCTCCCCCTGGGTGACCGCAAGAGGCCTGGAGGCCAAGACCAACCTCCAGGTCCGGAGGAGGTCCTGGTAGAAGACCGGCAGCTCGGAGAGGTCTCACGGAAGACCCCTTGGATGGAGAAAAAAGAGCTGCTGGTCATATCAGAGCCCTTGGAGATGGCGGAGGAAGGCGTGAGCCAAGTGGCTCCATGCCAGACTACCTCCACCATAAAGGAGTCTCTACAGGGCCTGGAGGCGGCAGGTGCGGACCTGGCTGTGGGAATAGCACAAGCCCTGCCCTCCCTCCTCCAAGGGAAGACTCAGGATCCCCGCAGAGACTGTCTTCTGGAGGTGGGCCAGGAAGCTCGGGGTTGGGACCACGGTGTTGAGCCAGTGCCAGAATATGGACAGGATTAGCTGGTTGAGCACCAGTGCCCTCCCCTGGAGGGAGAGGCACCGGAGCAGTCCTGTCCATCTCCGCAGCTGTGCAGACACCCTGACCTCCAGATATTGCCAGTTCTCTGCCGGGGAGGGATGGGTGGCAGAAAGGTAAACGCCCAGATAGAGCAGAGGACCTGCACTCCACCAGATGGCTTGAAACGTGAGTGGGAGGGAGCTCATCTGCCACCGGGCCCCTACCATCAAGCCAGAGCTCTTGGCCCAGTTGACCCGGGCGGAGGAGGCTGCTGAGTAGATGGCCAGGCAAGCCTCCAGCCGCGCCAGGTCGCCCGGGTCCTGGACCATGAGGAGCACGTCGTTGGCATACACTGACAGGAGCAGCCTCAGCTCCGGCTCATGGAACACCAATCCTGTCAACCTCCTGCGGAGAAGACAGAGGAAGGGCTCGATGGCCAGGGTGTACAGCTGGCCGAACAGCGGACAGCCTTGACGCATATCGCGCCCAAAGCTGACCGGTTTGGTTAGGGTCCAGTTGAGCTTGACCAGGCACTCCGCGGAGGTGTAGAGCACCCAGAGAAAACCCAGAAAGCAGGGCCCGAAGCTGAACGCCCGCAGGGTGCCCAGGGGATACCCGTGGTCCATCCTGTCGAACGCCTTCTCCTGATCCAAGGACAGGAGACACCACAGTAAGTCAAAGTTAGTAAGTTGACAGGAGATGCACGTTCTACAGTACGTAGCTTGCATATCTCTCATCGATCCAGCATGGCAGTGTAGACCAGGCCCCTGTAAGAGCATTTAATATAATCTACAGAGACTGGTAATACAGGAATTTCCTTATAAATGACTTTATGTCCCTGATTCCCAACAGATGACTTTAATGAAGCTGTGCTGGTTACACCAGTTGGGGTTTTGACCATCTAAATAAAAATATAGATGCCCTCCACTCCTATTTTCATTTACTTTGGGAATTTTTTTACATACAAAACTCAATATTTTGATTTTAAAAATTGTCAAAATTGATTTAAAGTTTTGTTGTTTACAGAAAAACTGCATTTTAAATGAATAAAAAATATAAGTTTTGAAGATTTCGTAAATAAAAAAAAAATTAAAATGGGATTAAATATGCAGAAAATTAAAGTTTTCAAAATTGTTCAGTTTTTCTTAAAAAATTTATTTTATTTTAAAAAAGCTAACTTTTTTCTACAACGAGAATACAAAACCTATCAATTAGTTGTCAAAAATAACAAAAATAATAGAAAAGTCAACAAGTTTTTAACAGTTTTAATTTTAAAAAAGGCCATTTTTCATTCATTCATTCACTCACTTTTTATTTGCAGAATCCTGACCAGATCACAAGTAAAGAAAATGGGAAAAGGGAGATTGTTAAAATGAAACAGTTCCTTAATTTTATGTTTCAAATATTTTAACTATTTCCTTCCTTTTTTGTCTGTGTAATAATAGAGTAAAAGAATTTTTAATGGTCTTTGTTACAACGGGAATAAATCAACATTAGCTTGGTATGAGTGGGCAGTCAAACTGAATTGTTCAGTATTTTAACAATGAGCAAAGTTTTTAAATCAATGATACTCACTTTTGAGTCTCTGACACTGTAGCAAGGTGCTGTGGCCCTCCTTGGAGCCTGGGCCTAAGGAAGGGTCGCAACACACCTGTTGGACGGAATAAGGCCCTTCAGGTCAAATACCCCTGAAGCTGAGGGGCGGAGCCAGGACAGGAAAGGACAGTATAAAAGACTGGCCTAGTAGCTCAGTCAGGGAGAAGCTGCCACCAGAGGCAGATGTGTCTTCCCAGAGGCTGCGGTCTGGGTCTGGGTCTGACCCAGGCCCTGCGGCCGTTTGGAGCAACCACCCCACCGACTCCAAAGCCTGCCCTGGTCGCTGAGCCGTAGTGAATGGGTAGGGCCGCTGGGCCCTAGTAGCTGGAAAGAGCCACCTGAAACCACTGAGTGGGAAAAACCTCCGGAGGCTGGCCCTGACCTGGAGGAGCTGCCTGATGTTGGGAATCCATTGGAGCTGCCTGAGCCTGGTGTACCAGAAGACCCCTTGGGACCTTGGGACCTGGAGGAGCTGCCCTCCACTAATGACTCTGAGTAGTTTCCGGACCTGCCACTGGTCGATGGTGAGGGACTCCTGGGACTTCTGCTCTCCATCTACTTCAGCGACCCGGAGGGAAACCCCTAGCTGCAGGCACCCACGGACCGGGTGGGAGAAAGTAGCCCAGAGACAGCCAACTATAGAGTGGCTGAGAGCGTTGCTAAAACTGTCAGCGTGTTGCGTCTGGAGCCCCGCTGACTCAGTGGCAAACCATTTTGCCACTGATAAGGCCCTGGGCTAGGGCGCAGTGGAGTCGGGTGGGCCTGCGTCCCCCTCACCCCTTTCCTAACCACCCCAGGAGTGCCTGGCTTCCTCTGAGCCTGCTGACACAGAGGATACCAAGCTTACCACTCCCACCTGCCTGCAAGGCTGGGGGCTATGGACTATTTTACCTGTCCCACCCACTTGAGGGCCCGGGGCTATTGACTGCCTCACCAGCCCTGCCTGGCTTGAGGGCCGGGGACTGTAAACTGCTTACCTTGCCCTGCCCGCTTGAGGGCCAGGGGTCTACAGGCTGCTTGCCTGCCCCACCCTGCCTTCGGTCTGGGGGCAATAGACTGCTAGCCAGCCCTGCCCTGACTGGGGGCAGGGCTATAAACTACTTTGCTTGCCCTGCTCGCTTGAGGGACGGGGGCTACAGACTGCGTGGCTACCTCGCCCTGCTTGGGGCCGGGGCTAAAGACTCATAATATGTGAGATTATTCCTGTAGACTAAGGCGCTGTGGCCTTCCTCGGAGCCTGGGCTCGAGGAAAGGTCGTGATGCCTCAGCTGGACCATGCCACCAGCCTACAGACACCCACTCTGAATGATACAACAGACTCTTAACAAGTCCTTGGAGCAAAGAGGATGAACGGAGGTTTCTGGCCACAGTATTCTTTGCGTAGAGCTAATGTTTGATACTTTTGATAATCAGTCTAGTCACTAAAGCAGGGGTGGGGAACCTCCGGCCCGCGGGCCAGAAAGAATTTGATCCAGCCCGCGAAAGAATTTGATCCAGCCCGCGAAAGAATTTGATCCAGCCCGCGAAAACATTCGCTCTGCCTTAGCGGCGGCGTTCCAAGCGGGCGGGAAGTCCGTGCCGCCGAAACCCTGCCGCCGTCTGCCCATTTTCGGCGGCAGGGGGAGTCCGGAGGCGGTTACTGCCCCACGGAACCCTGCAGCCACAGTAAAATCGCGCCGCCGAAAAGGCGGAAACGGCGGAGGCATTTCGGCGGCGTGTACCGCCCCACACGGAACTGTGCCGCAGCCAAATCCCCCCCCTGCCGCCGAATCCCCGCCCGCCGCCAGGGCCACTATCAGGCCCTTGGCTACAAAAAGGTTCCCCACCCCTGCACTAAAGGGATGCAGAGACAGCTGCACTGTGTTAACTTGTGCTGCACACATATGGGCCAGGGACATCACTATCTTGCAGTTTATCGTTAATATAAGGAAGATACAACTTCTCACACTCTGTCCTCCAGATATTGGCAAGAGAAACACATGCTTTCGAGCGAGGTTACAGATTGCATCCAGCATTCGATGGGAAGACACACATGATCTGGCTTTTGAGCTGAACTTCTTGCTTTGGGAAGATACCATTTCACAGTCCTAGGAGATCTCATCCCATCAAGCTGGAAAAGAGAGAGATTTCCTATGAGTTCAAAAGCTTTCCTCTCTCTCTATTCGTTCTACTCTGAGTTTTCATATTGGCTTCATACCCACAGCTGCTTCAACTCTCTGGAGAATAAAGATATAGTTAACTTCCCCCTCCGTGTTAGTTATAAATTCCCATGTGCCAAGGAAGCTTCTCACCTTCTCACAAAAAGGATGAAGAACGATTCAGGAGAGACACATGCTCCCTGATATTGAATACAATGTTCCAAGCAGGAGAGAAGAACCAGGTTTCTTCACGGACAGAACTGAAGCTCATGAAGGACATGGAGACAGAAGATGAAGTGCAGAACGTGTATCCTGGCTTACAAAGCAACGAATGAAGGATATGTCATAATACTCAGGCTGCTGTGCACACATCTTCAAAGTAAACCAACCTTTCCCACACATTCAACCAGATTGTCCTCTCTCTCTCTCTTATGTCATTGTCCCCTTGTGTTTATTGAGAACTCTATATTGGCATAAATCACTTTGATGTAGTTACACTGATGTGAATTTTGCTGGTCTAGACAAGCCTTCTTCCTTTAAGGAGTTTCTTCTTTGTCACTCCACAATTTCTGTGGCGATAGCACTGAAAGATTGTACAAGCAATGTCTCTGCTCACTGTTAAGATATCGCAATAGTTAAAAAGTCAACAAACTCTTCTACGTTAATGGCCTCATCGGCACGTCTCAAATGTCTTGGTTTTAGTATTAGTGATAGATA
>NW_027133272.1:0-74725 GCF_026122565.2 Emydura macquarii macquarii
ACTAAATATGTGACTGATTTCCCTATACAGAAAACTTATGACTTATAGCATGAGGGAGGCATATGGTGAATCCTTTTAGGGAAGCAATGTAAGTTTGTCACTATAATTTTACAGATATTTCTAAACTGTTTTATGAACAGGAAAAACATCTGACCTCCTAGCAGTTTTGGCAAAAAAGCAGCATCCTGAAAGGACAGTGTAAAAGCTGGAGGGATCTGCAGACCCTACAGTCTACACTTAGACAACTAAACCAAATATTCAGAAATGGAGGGGGGAATTCCATGTGCAAATACACAACTGCAATTATGCAGAAACTTCTGAAATTAGGCATTCACCACATACACAGCTCGATACCTAACCAAGGCACTGTTCTCTGGGTAAACTGGCTCTGAACACTGTGGCAAGTATGTCTTTCCTGTTGTACATCACTCAACACAACTGAGTGCCCACGTGTTCAGTTAGAGCCTGAATATGTGGTTTCTTACAGGACGATGCAAAATCTTCTCCTCTGTCTTGGAATTTAAGGGAATATTGATTAAGGAGAGTGTAACAGGGCTTGGATGGCCAGCCAGGCTAGTGGTTAGATTGCCTGGCTCTCAGCCCCCAGATGGCTGAGTGGTCTCAGTCTTTAAGGCTTGGGGGGGGGTGAAGGAGGACCCAGGCCCTCCCTATCCACTGGGTCCCAACACAGGGCCCTGTGTATGTCAACCCCTGAACAGGGGGTTGGTGTCCCACCCAGCAGGGAGTCAGAATCCGCTGCCCTGGGCTACTTCCTACCAGTCCATTCAGTCTGGGGCAGGGCCCCTCTAGTCCAATCTACCAGGCAGCTCGCACCCCACAGGATTTCCTCGTGGGTCCCGACAACGCCTTGCTGCAGTCCCAGGCTCCTTCCAGCAGGGCAGCCACAAGCTGGTGAGGTCGAGTCCCACAGTGTCTCTGGGGTTCACTCAGTTAGTTACCTCCAGTGCTGGGGATTCCTCCGCTGTCTCCCTAGGCCATGAAACCGGTGCATGCTGGCAGGGCAGGGCAGGGCAGGGCAGGGCAGGGCAGGGCTCTGTCCCTTCAAGCAGGGAGGCAGCAGGCTCCTGTCACCTCACCAGTCACCCCTAAACTAAGGCAGGCTCCTTTTTTTAATCCCCCCCCTCCAGGTCCGGAATTGGCTGCAGGTAGAACAGGGCAGGGCTAGCTGGGCTCAAAGTCTTTCTTTAACCCCTGCTCTGCTGGCTGGGAGTTTCTCTGCTCTAACCAATTCTCCCCAGCCTATTAAAGTAAGAATTCAGATTTGCAATATGTCAATGTTTATTTTTATTTAATTCACTTCATTCGTTCATTCATTCAGACCTATAAAGTGCTTATTCGTTGCCTCATTACGATGTGTGAAACTGAAGCCCAGATTTCTGTCCCAAGACCCATTTAGCACAGAAGGAAGCCATGAAGAAGCTAGTTACATCTTCCTCAGTCTCAAGCTGTCCCAGGACTAGGGGCTGCTGTAATATGTGCAACCCGGATCTGATCCCTATGGAACAGTACATCAGTGTGAGAACAGTGGAGAGCAACTGCTGTACCCACAACACACCACCTCCTACCTTCGCCCTTCCCTGGTGGAGGATGGGACAGGTGGTATAGGAGCCAGCTATGCCAGCTTCCCCCCGCCAGGGAGGCAAAGAGTGGCCAGTACAGGTGGAGAGAATCTGGCTGTGAGTGTTCATACACCTGGGGGTTTAGCTACCATAGGGGTACCATGTAAACTAGGGTGGGGGGAAATCCCTTTAGCTCTTAGTTATTTGTGCTGGCCTTCTCTGACTTTCTTTTCAGTGTTTCTACTTCTCTCTGGCATTCAGGTGCTATCTCTTGTAGACACAGTGTCACTGGATCTGTATAGACAGCAGGGAATAAATGGGGGATAACTCAGATGCTGATACTTTCCCAAGCTCCACCCATCACAAAGCTCCACCCACTGGCAAGGTCAGATATTATGGTGATGGGCAGATGCTGCTGTAATAGGCATGGCCTGAATATGTAGCAAGACTAGCATGAGATGAATTGGGGCTTTCATGGGAGTTTCAGGCGGCTGCACCTTCAAATTTTGGCACCACTGGTTCAAAGTGACCTGAGATGCCAATGGGCGTGGTGATCACTCAGGCATTGCATAACACCAGCCATGTCTTTATATACTAAGAAGAGTGGAAAGAATGTTCTACAAGTGACAGGTAGACAACAGGACATTGTGCTGTCTTCCCAGAGCTGAGACAAGAGATGTTACTCTAAGACTGGATCAGCTTCTGAAGTCAACCATTGTCGATGGTTCATATTGGCACTAGGGACGTTGCTTCATGAGATATCTCACAGATGTCAGATGACTTCAGGTAACTCAGAAGTGTGCTGCAGAATAATAATGTCCAAGTGATCTTCTCGGAGCTCCTTCCTGTCCCATGAACACAGGAAGACAGAAGGGAGAAGATTCTGGAAGTGAACTACTGAATATGTATGTGGTAAGGCAGAGGGTGGAAATCAATCCACCGTTTATGGGGAGATGGGGCTGTTTAGTTTGGGTGCTCTCCACCTGAGTAGAAGGGACACAAACTGCTCAGGGACAGGCTGGCTAGAACAGTCAGGAGAGCATCATGTTAACAACGAAAGGGTGATGAAAACAGAGAAGATGTGAGCACTTATTCAGCACCAAATCATGGTGTTGAGAACAAAATTAATCAAGAAACTGAGAGATGTAAAGGGCAGGTCCCCAGCCAAGCTGACCTGTGGTGTGTGCTCTGTCTCCTTGCAGGCAGCGGATTTGGTAATATCTGTGTGTGTCATTGTCAGAGGGACTAGCTGCTTCAGCGAGTCATCTCAGAGAGCTCAGGAATTGGGGTCCACTGAATGTTACCTTCCAGACACGGTTTAGATTGGCACAGGCTGGAGGAGTTTGTTGCAGAGTGGACAGAGTGGGGTGGCAGGGAGCTGACATACAGTTAAGCTCCAGCAGTTCTGTCTTTCTGAGGGAGAGGTGATCTGGGTGCCCTGAGAAGAACATCACAGAGGGGAATATAATTAATGCCAATCAACATGGGTTTATGGAGCATAGATCCTGTCAAATAACTCAATCTCTTTTTTTGAGGGATGAAATTACAATTTGTTTGATAAAGGTAATCGTGCGGATGTAATAGACTTCCGTCAGGTGTTTGACTTGGTACACTACGACATTTTGATACAGAAATGAGAATGATACAAAATTAAATTGGTACACAGTAAATGCATTAAAAACTGGCTAACTGACAGGTCTCAAAATGTAGCTGGAAATGGGGAATCATCGTTGAGTGGCTGTGATTCCAGTGGAGTCACACAGGGATTGCATCTCGGCCCTACACCATTTAACGTTTTTATCAATGACCTGGAAGAGAACATAAAATCATTACTGATAACGTTTGCAGATAACACAAAGTTTCGGGCAGTGGTAAATAGTGAAGACAGGTCACTGATACAGAGTGCTCTGGATCGCTTGGTAAGATGGGCAGAAGCAAACAATATGCATTTCAATCAGTGCTGAATTATCAAAGAAAGAGGTGGCAGAGCTCAAGTAGAGTGCGCTGCATGGAGGACACCATTTTGCAGAGTGCACTGCTCTGCCTTGCTGGTGTGACCTCGCATGCATGGTGCAGAAAAGACACCAGAAGAGAAGAGGTGTCAGGGCTGTGACCCGACAAGCCCTGGCACAAATTAAGCCCTGGTTTTAATACAGCTAAATGTAAACGTGTACATCTAGGAACAGAGAATGTAGGCTGCACGTACAGGAAGGGGGAGCTAACATGGGTAGCAGTGACTGGGAAGGATTTGGGGGTCATGGTGGGTAATCAGCTGAACATGAATGTACAGAGCGATGCTGTTGTCTAAAGGGCTGATGTGATTCTTGGATGCATGCCTTTGTAAATGGACCTAGTGCCACTGCTGCTGGAATACTGTGTCCAGTTTTGGGGTCCACAATTCAAGAAGCAGGTTGATAAATTGGAGAGGATCGTGGTGGATTCTCCATCACTGACAAATTTAAAATAAAGATTGGATGTAATTTTAGGAGATTTGCTCTAGTTGAAATAGGCATTAATTCCAGGAAGTCCTATAGCCTGTGTTATCCAGGAGTCAGACTAGATGTTCACTGCGGTTCCTTCTGCCTTTGAATCTAGGAATGTATGGATTTCTCTCCACTCCTACCTTCTGATATGGTGAAGGAATTTGAACTTGGCAATTCATGGTAAGTAAAGCTGACAATGGAGAGTCATTGGGCCCAGGCAAGGTTGTGAAGATAACTCTGTAACCTTGTGCTTAGGATGCTCACTTTCGCTGCAGGAAACCGTACCAGTCTCTGCTCCATCGAGACTTATTATTTAAAAAAATTGGAACAGTTTCAGGCAGAGAGACTGAGAAATCCCCTTGGTCCCAGCACATCCTTGCCATACGGGAAACCAGGTTTACATTCCTTCTCTACATTTAGTACACAGGGCAACTTAACCAAGATTTCTCACATCCCAGGTGAGTGGCCTAAACACAAGGCTAAAGCTTCCTAAGTGGGTAACACCACCACCGTCAGCTGTTTTGTGACTTCTTTCCTTTGCTTTTGTCCAAATGCCTGAAAATTTAAACAAAGCATTTTGGTAAAGTCGGCTCATTTCAGCTTGAGGTTTTTTTTACTTTTTGATTCGCTGGAAAATTTCAAAACTTGTCATTTTTGGTTCAGCTGAGACAAGTTCTTTTTTTTCCTTTTCTGTAAAATGCCAGCAAACAGAAAAGTGCATTATTTGCCGAGCTCTGTATGAATGGATAGCCTGCATCTCATAGATTTCCAGGTTCATAGATTCCCAGGTCAGAACAGCCCATTGTGATCATCTTGTCTGATCTCCTGTCTAGCTCAGGCCATAGAACTTCCCCAAATAATGCCTAGAGAACATATTTTGATTTTAAAATTCCCGTTGATAAAGAACCCACCATGACCTTGGTAAGTTGTGCCAATGATTAATTATTCTCACTGTTAAAAAGTATGCCTTATTTCCATTCTGAATTTGTCAGTCGTCTCCTTCCAGCGATGGTATCATGTTATACCTTTCTCTGCTAGACTGAAGAATCCATTATTAAATATTTGTTCCCCATGTATGTACTCATCGAATGTGATCGAGTCACCCGTGAATCTTCTCTTTGTTAAACTAAACAAATTGAGCTCTGTGAGACTATGACTGTCAGACATGTTTTCTGATCCTTTAATCATTTTTGTGGCTCTGTTCTGAACTCTCTTCAATTTATCACCATCCTTTTTTAATTGTGGGTGCCAGAATTGAACCACTATTCCAGCAACAGTTGCAACAGTGCCAAATCTCACAGGTAGGGGGGCTAATCTTCTTGGTTGTACATTAGCTGGAGCAGCTAGGAGGATGTTAAACTAACAATGGAAAGGGAGATTGTGAAGGAGGCAAACGCAGAACCAACTGAAATGCAGCATGTTGAAAACAAATTGAACTGATGAGGCAAAGAATGAGAAGAAAATAATTTTTATTTGCTTATATACCAGTGTGAGGATGACAGGCTGGAGGAACTGGAAATTCTCATTGATTAAAAGACATTTGATATAATTGTGTTGGAATTATTATTTATGCAAGGTGTTACCTTGACACTAATTTAATTGTAAGTTCTTTATTAAATCCAAAGGCTGAATGGGATTTATACAATTGCTCTAAACATTCCTAAAAAACCTAAATAATGCGCATGTTATTACATCCCCCAGTAACAAAACATTTGTAAGCATTTGATCAAGATACTTACAAATGGGCCCAGGGGATCTTAGACCCACGCAGCTCCAACAGGGTCAGGCAGGTATTAGCAATGAACCCTTAAAGAGTTTACTTTTTATACCCCTTAACAAACAAAGGATGTAATTGCCAATTATCAGACTTCAGCTAAGGCCAGACAGCCAATTTACTGCAGCTGGCATCCAACTAACCGTGTTTTATTCCTATTTCTTTAGCCCACACTTTAAATAAGATAACACTGGGATTTAGAAGGGTTACTACAAGTTTCTCATGATCTCATTTTTCATCCCATGCTTTGGGTCTATTGCTCATACTAATACCCCAACTCAGTTTAAAACCATAGTTCATCCACATCTAATGCAGGACTATATTCCCACAAATTGCCATCACTGAAATTTGGTGGGTTAGTCTTACTTTTTGAAAGTTCATATCACTGTTTATAACCTGTTTAAGCAGGCGAGAGTGGGTAAAGGAGCTGGGGGACACACATAAGAACACTCACCAGTCAACCTATGGAACTCCTTGCCGGAGGATGTTGTGAAGGCCAAGACTACAACAGGGTTAAAAAAAAGAACGAGATAAATTCTTAGAGGATAGGTCGATTAGTGATCGATTAGGGGCCATCGATCCCGTCCTGCCTGGGGCCATCCTGAGATCTTCTTCCCTTCCCCTCCTCACGTGAGGCTGACCCCAGCCCTGCCGCCCACTGACACAGGGCTGATCTGAGCCCTCTGGCCACCTGCCCATGCAGGGCTGGGCTAAACCACTTGTCCCCTTCCCCACCCGGCACGCATGGGGCTGGCTTGTGACCCTAGTCCTCCTTCTCCCCACATGGGGCATTGCCAATCATTCCACGCATTTTCCTCCACACCACACTAGGGTTCGCACTCCAGTTTTTTGGCAAAACTGGGCATGTGTCGCAGGACAGATACCTAGTTTAGCCAAAAAAAGCCAGGATGGCTGGGACAGGGCTTAAAAAAGGGACTCTGAGCCAAAATGGGTCATATGGTCACCCTGACCAGAGAGGCCAACAAAAGAGTCTAGGCCAGGATGAATAAATTCTTTGCTGGAATAGGCTTCCACTTAAGAGTCATTAAGCAACAAACACCATGCACCTGGGGAGGGAGGCAGTGACATGAAGCATGGTCATGGATCACCATGACGACAAAGGATGGCAGGATCACAAAATGGAGGCTGCACCAAGCTCATGAATTTGGGGTCAAATTGGCAAAATACCAGCAGCCTGGAGGTCTGAGGAGAACAGGCTCTGTGTGAGGTAACTGAAGCAAGGGCTAACTTGGCTGGTAGTGAAGCAGAAGATTAGGTGATACTAAGTAGGCCTAGTTTGTTTGTTTTAAAATCATTGTTTTCTGCTGCTTTGTTCCAACTACTAAGTAAAGTGCTTGTATAAACAAAGGCCGAGTGTCTTTGGAAACCACTGGTCTCCGTGAGAGAGACTCATGTAGGCACCCAGGCTAGAGAGGCGCTTACAAGGTAACGGGGATTGGCACTGAGGGATTAATGCATGTTTCATTCTGGCAAGAGCCTTTGTTGTTGAACCCACTCCTCGAAGAGGTGGGATGACTCCAAGGGGAAACGGGCCTGCTCTGTAAATCCTAACATTCAGGACTACAGACCTAGTGGTGGAAGTAGGGTTTCAGGGGGAGACGGTAGAGGCACCCCAGGCAGGGTTTCCCGGCCTGGGAGCAGCCAGTATGATGGTCCAGAGATGGGAGCAGGAGCAGGGTATTTATGTTACTTGGGCAGAGGGAGGAGGGTGGGAGAGGAGAAGTGAAATGAGATGACAGGAGCGATGTAACGCAAGAGCTAATGTGTGCAGGGGTTAAAGCAAGAAGCTTTGCTTTGATGCAGCAGTCAAGGGTCAGGAAATGAAGGGATTTGGAGAGGAGCTGCAGGGGCTCAGTCTGGTGGGGCAGGAGCTGATTTTGCCAGCAACATTTTGAACAGGCAGCACTGTGAGAGGTGAAAGCCAGGGAAAGCAGCAGGGAGGCAGTTACAGCAGTCAAGCTGGGACTTGACTGGAGACAGGACAAAGGTCTGGTGGTAGAGAATGAAAGGAAGAGATGCACTGAGACATTGGCAGGATTCAGTGACCGCACTGGTGCAGGGGTCAGGAGAGGGAGGAGTCGGAAATGCTGTCCAAGGTATACAGCTGATGAGTGGGAGGATGATGGACTTGCCAACAGGGGGAAGAGGAAAGGGCTTGGGAGGAAACATCTCTTTGATGGTGAAATATAGTCTCATAGTTTCATAGAGTTTAAAGCCAGAAGGGACCACCAGATAATCTAGTCTGACCTCCTGCATGTCAGAAACCGTGACATTTCACCTAAATACCCCCATGTTGAGCCCAATAGCTGGACTTCGACTAAAGCATTTCAGCCCTCAGGAGGCTAAACTGTTGTGTGCCCTGGGCAGAGAACAGGAGACCGAGGTGCCACCAATGCCTGAAGGCCCCACAATGGCAGGGAATTATTAGGTGAGATCTGTCCTCAGAAGGTCCCAGCAAGTGAACCAGCCTCATCCAACAGAGGAAGGCAAGGAACCTCCAAGGTCCCTGCCCGTCTGACATGGGGGAAAATTCCTTCCAAACCCCATTATGGCGACCAGTTTGACGCTGAGCATGTGAGCAAGACTCACCAGCCAGGCATCTAAGACAATGGATTCTTGGTAGCAGCTTCACACAGTGCAGTGCCATTTCTGGGCAAGAGAAACCAGTACTGATTGGTGGGAAAGGATCATTCTGCGGACCTGGGATGACCAGCAGTGGTGCCAGAATTGCAGGATGACAAAGGCAAGTTTCCTAGAAATCTGTGCTGTGCTTGCCCTGAAGCTGCAGTGGGAGCACACCAACATGTGAGCTCCCATACCCATTGAGAAAAGGGTAGCACCTGCTGTCTGGAAGCTGGGCCCCCATGACTGTTATTGGTCTGTAGCTAATAATTTGGCATGGGCAGGTCAAGGGTTAGGATTGTCATCCATGGGTGTGCTGCTATGCAAAAGGTACTGGTGCACCAGGTCATAAAGCTTCACAATGCTGAGGAGATTATTGATCGCTTTGCACACATGGGGTTCCCATATATTGGCAATCGATGGGACCCATGTGCCTATTATTTGCCCCCTGCACCAGTTACAGTTTAGACATACACAAGTCCATGGGGCCAGATGCAATGCATCTGAGGGTGCTGAGGGAGTTGGTTGATGTGATTTCAGAGCCATTGGCTATTATCTTTGAAAACTCGTGGTCATGGGGGAGTCCCTGATGATTGGAAAAAGGCAAATCTAGTGCCGATCTTCAAGAAAGGGAAGAAAAAGGATCCAAGGAACTACAGACTTGTCAGCCTCACGTCAATCCCTGGAAAAATCATGAAGCCAGTCCTCAAGGAATCCGTTTTAAGGCACTTGGAAGAGAGGAAGGTGATCAGGAACAGTCAACATGGATTCACCAAGGGAAAGTCATGCCTGACCAACCTGATTGCTTTCTATGAAGAGGTGACTGGCTCTGTGGATGTGGGGAAAGCGGTGGATGTGATATACCTTGACTTTAGCAAAGCTTTTGATACTGTCTCTCACAGTATTCTTATCAGCAAGTTAAAGAAGTAAGGGTTGGATGAATGGACTATAAAATGGACAGAGAACTGACTAGAGCATAGGGATCAAAGGGTAGTGATCAATAGCTCCATGTCTAGCTGGCAACCGGTCACAAGCGGAGTGCCCCAGGGGTCAGTCCTGGGGCCAGTTTTGTTCAATATCTTCATTAATGATCTGGAGGATGGGGTAGATTGCACCCTCAGCAAGTTTGCGGATGACACTAAGCTGGGGGGAGTGGTAGATACCCTGGAATGTAGGGATAGGATACAGAGTGACCTAGACAAATTGGAGGATTGGGCCAAAAGAAATCTAATGAGGTTCAACAAGGACAAGTGCAGAGTCCTGCACTTAGGATGGAAGAATCCCATGCACAGCTACAGACTGGGGATCGATGGACTAGGCAGCAGTTCTGCAGAAAAGGACCTGGAGGTTACAGTGGATAAGAAGCTGGAGATGAGTCAGCAGTGTGCCCTGGTTGTCAAGAAGGCTAATGGCATATTGGGCCACATTAGTAGGAACATTGCCAGCAGATCGCGGGAAGTGATTATTCCCCTCTATTCGGCATTGGTGAGGCCCCATTTGGAGTATTGTGTCCAGTTTTCAGCCTCTCACTACAAAAAGGATATGGACAAGTTGGAGAGAGTCCAGCAGAGGGCAACAAAAATGATGAGGGGGCTGGAGCACAAGACTTATGAGGAGAGGCTGAGGGAACTAGGCTTGCTTAGTCTGCAGAAGAGAAGAATGAGGGGGGATTTGATAGCAGCCTTTAACTACCTGAAAGGGGGATCCAGGGAGGATGGAGCTAGGCTGTTCTCAGTGGTGGCAGATGACATAACAAGGAGCAACGGTCTCAAGTTGCAGTGGGGGAGGTCTATGTTGGATATTAGGAAAACATTTTTCCCTAGGAGGGTGGTGAAGCCCTGGAATGGGTTACCTAGGGAGGTGGTGGAATCTCTATCTTTAGAGCTTTTTAATTTGTGGCTTGACAAAGCCCTGGCTGGGATGATTTAGCTGAGGTTAGTCCTGCTTTGAGCTGCGGGTTGGACTAGATGATCTCCTGAGGTCCCTTCCAACTCTGATATTCTATGATTCTCTTTCCTAGGACCCCCTTTTCCCCTGGTGCTTTTCCCTGAGACCCCTCCCTGTTAGCACCCTCCTCCCCTTCCTGCATCCTAGCGGGGCGGAGCAGTTAGCCCTAACCTGTCCCTGTGCCCTTGCCCAACCCCCGGTGCTTGCATATATCCATCCTCCCATATGGACAAGGAGACCCCCACCAGGTTCACCCTGTCCCTCCCCGCCTCAACCTGCTCCCCTGCCTACGACTGCGGTTACCACTTTGACCACCACTGCCAGATGTACTGCCGTCCTCGCTCCCACTGGGGCAGCGGCAGGCACAGGAGGGACCTCCACTGCTGCTGCTATATCTTCCATTTCCTCTGCTCCTGGGGGAGCCGCCTCGACCGGCAGAAAGGGTCAGGGGAAAAAGGACAAGAGCCCCACCCAGAAGGCAAAGCCTCCCAAAGCAGGAGCTGCTGTCCCCACTGCAGCCCCGCCATTGGTCGCAGCCCACCCTTCCCCTATTGTCCCTTCCACCAGTTCTGGGGGCACCTCTGCCTCAGCCCCCAGAACATACGCCCAGGTAGCTGACTCCCCTCCACCCACCATCCTGTCATCTGCACCTGCGCCTCATCTAGTACCATCACTAGTGATGGGGGTTCCTTTCTCTTCCCCTTCCTGACCGTGCCTCCTGGTGGCCACCTCGCCCCACGTCGAGACCTATGTGTTGGTGTTTGCACAGGGGGTGGGGCCCTCGGCCATCGCGGCAGCCTCCAAAATGAATGGCAAAGTTGTCTTCTTCTTGGCTTTTGAGGCTGCCACCCTGGAAGCGGTGGAGAATGGCCTGGCAGTGGGGTGCGTCTGCATCCTGCTGGAGTCCCTGGATGATCTGGGTGTATGGGTGGTTCTTACCTCCGTCCCGCCCTTCCTCCCTAACACCCTGCTCCCCTTCCTCTCCACCCTGGGGAAGCCCATCTCAGTTGTCAGCCCTCTCCTGCTGGGCTGCAAGGACCCTGCCCTCCGTCACATTTTGTCATTCCACCGGCAGGTCCAACTCCATCTGTCACCAGTGGAGGCACATAATGGAGATGCAATCAACGGATCCTTACTGGAGCCCCATCAGGGGGCCAAATATAAGATTCATTACTCCTTGGGGGAGGCCCAGTGCTTCCTCTGCCACACAACGGGACACGTCCGGAGGGACTTCTTCCTGGTTCTGCACGGAGAAGCACCTGGGACCCACAAGGTCCCGACAGTGCTGGCCCTGCCACCACCAGCAACCCTAACCACCTGGCCTCCATGGCTGCCCCTCCTCCCCCTTCACAGCCTGACTCCACATCTGTTTGCGAAGCGGGGGTGACCCCCCATCATGCCCAGACAAGTGGATGCGCCCCGCTGATGCCATGTCCTGGGGTGGGTCCCATGGAGGAGAGGGCGGCCAGGCTGGTCCCAGTGAGAGACCGTATCAAAAGCTTTGCTAAAGTCAAGGTATATCACATTCACCGCTTTCTCCACATCCACAGAGCCAGTCACCTCTTCATAGAAAGCAATCAGGTTGGTCAGGCATGACTTGCCCTTGGTGAATCCATGTTGACTGTTCCTGATCACCTTCCTCTCTTCCAAGTTCCTTAAAATGGATTCCTTGAGGACCTGCTCCATGATTTTTCCAGGGATTGAAGTGAGTACGGAAAGATTTTAAGTAATTATAGGTCAAAGGAAAACAAGTTAGATTTCATCAAGATAAACAAAAGCCAAACGAATTCTAAACTAAGTGTAACACTTTCAGCAACCTTACATATTCAGATGATTCTCACCACAGGCTGGCTGGTCTGCCTCCAGCCAGGCCCTCCCACTATGATCAGCGTTTCAGTTGCTTGGTGGTGTTTGCAAATGGAGGTGGAAGACAGAGAGCATGCAAAATGTCGCCTCTTTTTAAAATGTTCCGTCTCCCCCTCCCACCACCCTGCACACTCCCTACAAGCTGAATGGGAAGAAGTGGCAGGTTTAGGTCCCAACTTCAGACCCAGAAGTCCTGAGGTAACACTAGCATGAGAGGGCACATGAAAGCTTCTCATGCCTGCCTGTGAGCACACCCGTCTAGTACGATCTAAAGACGTGATGGGTGGGAGTTGCCTGTGACTGTTTGTGTATACTAATGTTCCGTCTGTTTGTCTGGTCATTGTAAGGCAATTCCCTGTATGAATACGTAGGGTTAATTGAGGAAGAGGCTGTCTTTCTGTGGGCAGAACAGAGCACAATGGCTTCAGATAGTCAGCCATCCATCAGAACCTAGAGGACAATACAAAAACTATTTGCTTGGCTCCACCCCTGCTGAGTTCACAGAGTAGTTTGCAAAGGAGAGGTGCCCAACCCTGTGAACACAGGGGAACAGAGACCCTGACCCAGACCAGCTCTACATGCGCACTTTTGTCAGTAAAATTATGTTTCCCAGGGGTGTGAAAAAACACACCCATGGCTGACATAAGTTTCACCGACAGAAGTGCCGGTGTGGACAGCACTCTGCGGACAGCACTATGTGGACAGATACTTTCCCCCTGATATAGCTACAGCCACTCTTTGGGAGTGGTTTAATTCTCTCGGCGGGAGAGCTTTCTCCTGTTGGCATAAGCGGCTACATGGGAGACCTAACGCAGTGCAGCTGCATCAGTACAGCTGTGCCACTGTAAGGTCTCTAGTTTAGACATAGGCTCAATGTTAAAAGACACACACTCTCTCAAGCAGCAAGGGAGACAATTATGAGGAACAGACTGAGCCCCAGACGTTAGGGGTGACCGGGAAGCTGGGCCTGCTCAGGCCCCCATTTTGGAGCGGCAGGGCTCTAGGCAGGATAGACGGGTGTAGACCTTTTGTTGTTTTAAAATCCTTTTTCTCTAAAGCTTTGCTCCTGTGACATAAGCAATACTTTGCGTGAAGCAGGGTGTTTGGGTCACTCTGTACCCCTGGTCTCAGACTCCCAGAGGGGATCAAGTGCAGGGGCCCAAACTCAGTCAGGCCTGCAGGGTCAGTATGGTTCTGCAGCCCAGGGTTCAGCCTGAGAGGGGCAGAACGATGGGCTTCCAGCCTGGGAACGGTGCAGGCACCTGGCCTGGGAGCTGAGGGGTGCACTCAGAGAGACCAGGAAGGGGACAGAGGTGCGGCTAGCCCTGAACCGTGACAGTGAGGACCTCGCTCAAGGTGTCCCCAGACCTTGCTTCTTTCAACTGCCCCAGTGACCCAGAGATTTGTTCCCACTCCAAAGAGAGGTGGCAGAATTACTCCACCTCCCTGCATGGCTTTAGCTATGTCCCACATAGTGCTGTACACACTGGCACTTAGACCAGTGCAACTTACATCACTCTGGGGAGTGGCTTAGCCACATCCCTGAGAGACTTACGTAATATCGAAGTAAGCATTAGTGCGTACAAGCCCGAAGACAGTGGCAGTATTTGGAACATGCACTGAGTCTGGAGATGAAGGGAGAACAGAGATAGGATGGTAATTTGAGGGGGAAGTGGGGCCAGGGCTGCTATGTTTTTATGATAATTAGAGGGACAAACATGCATTATAAGGAGAAGGAAACTAATAAAAACAAGACGTTGAGAAGGATGAAGGTAATGGCAAGAATGAGATTGAGGAGGGTCAAGAGGCTGGAGAGTGGCAGGTGCAGGGGTTGGAGGAGAGCCTTACTATCTGTGACAGGGAGAGGAGCAGACAGTGATGGAAGAAGAGGGGGATGAGGGGTTTCCTTGGATTTTTGTCAGTTTTTCTTTGAATCCTAGGGCTGGAAGGGACCTCGAGAGGTCATCTAGTCCAGTCCCCTGCTCTCATGGCGGGACTAAGTAATATCCAGACCATCCCTGACAGGTGTTTGTCTAACCTGCTCTTAAAAATCTCCAATGATGGCAATTCCATAACCTTCTTAGGTAATTTATTCCAGTGATGAACCACCCTGACTGTTAGGGAGTTTTTTCTAATGTCCTAAACCTAAACCTCCCTTGCTGCAGTTTAAGCCCATTGCTTCTTGTCCTGTCCTCAGAGTCCAAGAAGAACAATTTTTCTCTTTTCTCCTTGTAACAACCTTTTATATACTTGAAAGCTGTTATCACGTCCCCTCTCTGTCTTCTCTTCTCCAGACTAAACAAACCCAGTTCTTTCAGTCTTGCCTCATAGGTCATGTTTTCTAGACCTTTAATCATTTTGTTGCTCTTCTCTGGACTTTCTCCAATTTGTCCACACCTTTCCTGAAATGTGGCACCCAGAACTGGACACAATACTCCCGCTGAGATCTAATCAGTGCGGAGTAGAGTGGAAGAATTATGACTTGGGTCTGACTTACAACATTCCTGCTAATACATCCTAGTATCATGGTCGCTTTTTTTGCAACAGCATTACACTTGTGGAAGCACAAAAGCAAGGCCTGGTAGGCCTTACACTGAAATGAGTGATGGAAATGTAAGTTAGCATAACTATGGATGGAAAAACTCACTGAAAACTGTTTATTGCGCTTTAAGCTGTTTTCGAAACTAGCTGCTTTTGTAATTGCCCCCAGCTATGCTTGTAACAGATAAGGAGGTAGCTGTTAGACGTGTGTAACAGATAAGGAAGTAGCCGTCAGACTTGTTTTGCAATGGAAAACTCCACTATGCGATGAGTATGTGAAGAGCTATCCTGTATAAGCCATAGGCATTCAAACCTGTACTGAGACTCCTGACAGCAGCACTGTGCTGTCCAGGGATTTCCTATGGCCATAGCTCTCTCTGTGTCTGTCAGAATAAAGCTCTGCTCGATTTGACCCAAAAAGAGAAGCTGCGTGATCTTTTCCACAACACGCTGTTGACTTGTATTTAGCTTGTGGTCCACTATGACCCCCAGATCCCTTTCCGCAGTACTCCTTCCTAGGCAGACATTCCCCATTCTATACGTGTGCAATTGATTGTTCCTGCCTAAGTGGAGCACTTTGCATTTATCCTTATTGAATTTCATCCTATTTACCTCAAAGCAATTCTCCAGTTTATCCAGATCAATCTGAATTATAATCCTATCCTCCAAAGCACTTGCAACCCCTCCGATCTTGGTATCGTCCGCAAACTTAATAAGTGTAATCTCTATGCCATTATCTAAATCACTGACGAAAATATTGAACAAAACCAGACCCAGAACTGATCCCTGAAGTAACTGGAAAAATGCTGTGCAAAGCCGGAAGAGAATGTGTGGAAGAGGGTGAGGGTTTTAGGAGGCATTCAAAAGTTCAGAATAAATGGCTAGGATTATGAGCACAGAAGTCAATGAGTGTGAAGAAGTTGTGCTATTTCATCAGAAAGATGGCAGGGCTAAAGGAGGAGTGAGAATTATCACAAATCAAACTGAATTAGCTCATGCAAGAAAATTAAAATCAATAATATTTTTTTTGTTATGTAAATAAAAAGAGAATAAGGAAGGATGAGGTTTGGGCTGCTCAGTTTTCAATAAGGATGATAATATGGAATATGAACATGAAGGCAGGATGGCTGATGGAAATGAGTGTGTAGAAATAGAAATGAACTCACTGGAAATGGAAGAAAAACATAACGAGCTTGAACTGGAGGGAATGGATAATTCCATCCCAAAATAATGAAAGAATTGACACGTGAGATTGTTAGTCAATTACCAAGGATTTCAAATAAATCTGTCCATTCAGGGGTAGTACCATATGACTAGAGAAGAACTAATGACATACCTATATTTAACAAAAGGAAAAAAAGTGATTCAGGCAATTACAGACCTGTGACCCTGACCTCAGGAGTATGCAAGGATTTAGAACCAATTGTGGAGGTAAATGGCAAAGAGGATGTAATGAAACATGGGTTTACCAAAGGTAGATTTTGCCAGACTAACCTAATTTCTTCCACTATTAAAATAACTGTTTTTTTTGATAAGGGAAATGCAGTCAACCTAATATACTGGGACTTCAATACAGCATTTGACAGGGTACCGCTAGAAAAGACGGGGCTCAGTACAGGAATTGTCAGGTGGAAATGGAACTGGTGAAAGGGCAGGAGGCAACAGGTTCTCCTGAAAGATGAATTATCAGACTATAGGGAGGTTATTAGTGCAGTTTCTTAAGGATCAGTCTTCGCACCAATTGTATTCAATATTTTTATTGTTCCAGCGGGAGAGCCGTGTTAATCTGTATACAGCAAAAACAACCTCAGCCTGGACCAGTCCACACAAGAAATCTACTTCCTGGACACTACAATACAAATAAAGGATGGTCACATTAATATCACCCTATACTGAAAACCAACTGACCGCAGTACATATCTTCATGCCTCCAGCTTCCACCTTGGACACATTACATGATTCATTATCTACAGCCAAGCCCTAAGATACAACCGGATTTGCTCTGATCCCTCAGACAGAGACAAACACCTACAGGATTTCCATAAAACATTCTTAAAATTACAATACCCACCTGAGGAGGTGAAGAAACAAATTGACAGAGCAAGACGAGTACCCAGAAGTCACCTACTACAGGACAGACCCAACAAAGAAAACAACAGAACACCACTGGCCATCACTTACAGTCTCCAGTTAAAACCTCTCCAACACATCATTAAGGATCTACAACCTATCCTAGCAGATGATTCCTCACTCGCTCAAGCTGTGGGAGGCAGGCCTATCCTTGCTTACAGACAGCCCCCCAACCTGAAGCAAATACTCACTAGCAACCGTACACCATATAACAAGAACACTAACCCAGGAACCTACCTCTGCAACAAACCCCGTTGCCAACTCTGCCCGCACATCGACTCTAGTGACACCATCACAGGTCCTGACCACATCACCCACACCATAAGGAGTTCATTCACCTGCACATCTACTAATGTAATATATGCCATCATGTGCCAGCAGTGCCCCTCTGCCATGTACATTGGCCAAACCCGACTGTCACTACGCAAAAGAATAAATGGACACAAATCAGACATAAAAAATGGTAACATCCATAAACCAGTCAGAGAGCACTTCAATGTCCCAGGACACTCTGTAACTGACTTAAAAGTTGCCATACTTCTACAAAAAAACTTAAAAACCGACTTCAGCGAGAAACTGCAGAGCTGGAACTCATATGCAAACTTGACACAATCAAACTGGGTCTGAATAGGGACTTGGAATGGTTCTCTCATTACACGAAGTAATTGTCACTGTTCACACATTCTCACCTTCTAATCAAGGGGCCTCATCTACTCTAATTGAATGGACTTTGTTTACACCTATCCTCCCCATTGTTTTTTCTTACCCTTGGATGTATATATATATATATATATATATATCCTATCTGATTTCTATTTTATGCGTCTGACGAAGTGAGTTGCAGCCCACGAAAGCTTATGCCTGCAGAAATTTGTTAATATTTTTATTAATAACCTTTGCACAAAAAGTAGGAGCGTGCTAATGAAATACATGGATGATACAAGCTCGGGAAGCATCATCAGTACAGAGGATGATCAGAATATTATACAGGAAGATCTAGATTACCTTGAAGATTGGAGTGACAGAAATGGGATGAAATTCAATAGTACAAAATGCAAGGTCATGCGCTTAGGATCTAATAATAAGTATTTCTGCCAGATGCTAGGGGCTCATCAGTCAGAAGCAACAGAGAATGAGAGAGACTTGGGTCTGTGGATCAATCACAGGATGTCCACGAGCCACCAATGTAATTCAGCTGTGAAAAAAGTCAAATGTGATTCTGGGAACTATCAAGTAAGGTATTTCCAGTAGACATGGAGAAGTATTAATGCCATTGTACATTGTGCCATTGTACAACGCATTGGTAAAACCTTATCGGAATACTGGTCACTTATGTTCAAGAAGGATGAATTCATACTGGAACTTATGTAAAGAAGAGCTACTAGACTGGGATCAGGGTAATGATCGGTCTTTCTTATGAGAGGAGACTTCAGGAGCTTGGCTTGTTTAGCCAGGCAAAAAGCAGGCTGAGAGGAGATCTCACTATAGTTTCTAAATACATTAGAGGGGTAAACTTCCGGGAGGGTTAAGAGCTATTTAAACTAAAGGATAATGTTGACACAAGAACAAATGGGGATAGATTCATAGACTTTAAGGCCAGAAGGGACCATCGTGATCATTCTAGTGTGACCTCCTGCACACTGCAGGCCACAGAACCTCACCCACCTGTCTGTAATAGACCCTTAACCTCTGATTGAGTTACCGGAGTCTTCAACTCATGAGTTAAAGACTTTGACTGAGAACCCACCATTTACACTAACTTAAACCTGCAATTGACCCATGCCACATGCTTCAGAGAAAGGTAAAAAACCCAAGGGTGTCCACCAATCTGACCCTGGGGAAGATTCCTTCCCAACCCCAAATATGGCAATCAGTTAAACTCTGAGCATTTCAGCAAGACCCAACAGCCAGACTCCTGGGAAAAAATTATCTGTAGTAACTTAGAGCCCTCCCCATTTAATGGCCCATCACTAGCTGTTGGAGGATATTTACTACTAGTAGTCACAGTTTGGCTACATGCCATTATAAACAGTCTTATCATACCATCCTCTTTATACATTTATCTCAAGCTTCAGTCCAGTTAGGTTTTTTGCCTCCACCGTTCCTCTTGGAAAGCAGTTCCAGAACTTCACTCCATCTAATTTCAAGCCTAAACTTGTTGATGTCCAGTTTATATCCATTTGCTCTTGTGTCAACATTGGCACTTAACTAAAAAAATTCATCTCCCTCTGATATATTTCTAGAGGGCAATCATAGCTCCCCTCAGCCTTCTTTTGGTTAGGCTAAACAAGCCAAGCTCTTTGAGTCTGCTCTCATAAGGTAGGTTTTCCATTCTTCGGATCATCCTAGTAGCCCTCCTCTGCACCTGTTCCAGTTTGAATTCATCTTTCTTAAACATGGGAGACCAGAATGGCACATAGTATTCCAGATGAGGTCTCACCAGTGCTTTGTATGATGGTACTAATACTATCTCTACTGGAAATACCTCACCTGATGCATCCTAGGATGGCTTTGGACTTTTTTCACTGCCGCATCACACTGGTAGCTCATAGTCATCCTGTGATCAACCATTACACTCAGGTCTTTCTCCTCCTGTGTCACTTCCAACTGATGAGTCCCCAGCTTATAGCAAAACTTCTTGTTAGTCCCCGTCACCGTGCGTCAGTGGGTCACAGCTCAGGATGCCAGATTTGGGACAAACTGCTTAGAAATAGGGCAGACTCATCCCAAACTGATGGTCATTCTTCCATTAAATTATACCAAGTGGATAACAAAAGTAAACTTCTGGCTCACTACATTGGTTAACAGGAAGTCAAAAATGCAGTCTTAGTTCCAGCCTTTCTTTTACCACCCAGACACTAGACTTTATGATGAGAGGTTACTGATAACCGATTTCATCAAACAAAGGGTTCTTCTGATCTCAAGAGATCAGTCACACAGCCAGGTCTATATATAACAAAGATCTTACCCAAGAATCATGCTGCTGCCAATCCTTTAGTAACTAATATCGAAAGGTTTATTAATAAGAGAAAAGAAGAACAGAATTAAAATGGACAATAGATCATATACATTCAATAATGGCAATGTTCTTATATAAGGTTTGTAGCAAGAATGGTAGAGACTGCTGGCTTGTGAAGTCTCTGGTAACTTCCAAAAGATTGGATGATCCTCAGCCCATAGTCCAATATTCTTTTATCCACAGTACAGACAATCAGAGCAGGAAAGAGGAAACACGGAGACGTTTCAAGGGTCTTTTATACCCTTTGCCATGTGCCTAGAATTTTACTGTCCCAAAAAAGTTCACAGCCTCTGTCTGTGAAAAGTTACTGGCACAAGATGGAGTCCAGGGTCACATGAGCATATCACAGTCCTTACATGTGTAACCCTTCTGCCAGGCAGAGCTGGCAGCAGCAAAGGGCCAGTTTCTATATCTAGGGGTTCCTGTCAATGATACAACACCAAACCGGCCCCACCCAGTCACTTGGGAAATCACACACTATCCCCTGGGCTCCCCAAAAGGCAATACTTCCCCTGTCACAGACACAGTCTGATTGTAGAAAGTAAACCTTTTAATAAAAGGAAGGAAGTAACACATCACTGGTTTGGGAAAAACAGTGCAAGCAGAATTCATAAACACAATAAGCAGAGCCCACCCCACCCCAGAGTACATGGGGCGTGTCCTTCGCTTCTCCCTTCTTCCTTTCCTCTGCACTGACCATCGTAGTTGCAGTGTCCACCTCTAATTTGGGGCCCAGGCGGTCCTCTACTGCCGGCTTCTGCCAGACGTGGACTTGAAGAGGCCCTCTCCACTGCTGCCTCCTACCACCTCCGGGCCTTGCCAAGTCCCCGCTCCTGGCGCCCACCTTCTGCAGGCACCGACCCTGTTGGCTTCCCTCTGCGGGTTGTCATTAAAGGTTTCCCAGTTTCTCCAGGGATTTCAGCTCTTAGTGAATTTCAGCTTTTCAGTTCATGGAAAAACCTTCTGCTAACACAGGAGCAATGCTCCTGCTTTTTAACAAAACAAAAGACTCCAAGGGGAACCACTAATTCTACCTTTTAGCAGTGGGAGAAGATAGTCAACCAATGCCTGAAGGTAGCCCTTTGCCAGGATGAATCCACTCTTTGCAAGAAACTTCTCATCCCCTACCTACTGCTCTCACAATGCTGGAGCATCTGTCTGCCACCCTTGTTGAATTCTGTTCATCCAAGTAGGCTAAGCACGGTTCTGCTTCCATTTGTTCATACAACTGAAGGACAACATTTCATTACCCCTGCAGTTAACACAAAAGTGATTTGTAACCCAAAACCAGTCACACTAATCAAGTCCCATCATGCTCAGCACCTAAGTGTGCTTATCCAGATACAGTGAGATTATGCTGAGTACTTAATTGTACTCATGCAAATACAGAGCCCATGCAAATAACGTGCCCCCCTTTCAGCTGTCTGAGCAGGAGGCGTGCCACTCAGACCTTGCTTACACATGGCTTGCCAATCAACAGGGGCAGCCATTGGCCATATTGGTGCTAAGGCGTCCACAGAAAGATTTGCTGGGCGAGATGAGTTTCTTCTATGGCCCATTGTGAAAGTTAAGTGTCTTTAATGGGCCATCAACACATAGCTGTCTGGCTTCAATGTAGATTTTACCTGGTGGGTGTTATGCCAGGAACAAACACATTTGGGATACAGATATATAGCCAGTATTCCTAACCTCAGATACAGTGATAATGCAGGGATTTAAACAGGATAATCTCATTTAGCAAATCATAACTTTTCCATTGACACCTGCAAGGCGTCAGACTGTCCCTCCCTGTCCGCCTGGGAGGGAGGCCACGCCCCCTCACTACTGTGCTCCTGTGGGTGCAGAAACTAAAAAAGGGAATTAGTGTTTGGGCAGGGGTCCTGGCCCCTTGTGCCAGTCACAGGCGTCTATGCAGTCTCCAGCCCGAGGCAGGGAAGGAAGCAGTCTATAGCCCCCAGCAGGGCAAACAAGAGGTTGATAGCCCTCGCCCTTCAGGCAGGGCAGGCAAATAGTTTATGGGCCTTTGAGGCTTCACAGGCTGGGATGAGGCGACCACAAGGCTCCTATGAGTGGCAGAGTGTTCTGTCACTGGGTCAGCGGGGCTCCAGCTGCAACTCACCAACACAGCTGCAGGACACAACACAACCGGACAGTCATCTGGTTCCTCGGGCTCCTTCCTTCCCCCTTTCCCTGGAGTACCAGGGCCTCAGAATTGCCTTGTCTCCTGAGGTAGATGGCCAGGGGCAGTACCCACAGGCTCTTAATGTTGGAGGCAGCCAGCAACTCCTCTAGGTCATTCCCAGCAGAAAGCTCCTCCAAGTCGCAGGCAGGTGGCAGCTCCTCCAACTCATAGGCAGTTGGCTCTGGTAGCTCCTCTGTGCCACAGGCAGTGGGCAGATCCCCATTGAGGCTGTAGTCTGGCTGGGGCAACAGCACTGGAGGAGAGACCTCCTTCCCCTCCAGCAGCACCCTCCAAACTGAGCTAGATGGCTCAGCTTTTATAATCCCTCTCCCACCCCTCAATTTCCGCTGGGGCGGGCAGGGTTATTCTGGCTCCGCCCACCAGGCATCAGTCCGTCCCTCCCTGTCCATCTCCGAGGGAGGCCATGTCCCCTCTCTACACACCTTACATGATAAACTTTGTACAAGGTTTGTTGCAATTGTCTAACAATGGCAACATCAATGATATACATGGTCAGATTTAAATAATACAGCATCACACTCCCTAAGTCTATGACCTTCCACTTTACAATATTACGTTTCATCCCATTTCTATTACTCCAGTTTTCAAAGTCATCCAGATTTTCTTGTATGATAGTACAGTCCTTCTCGGTATTGGCAGTACCTCCCAACTTTGTGTCATCCACAAATTTTATTAGCACACTTCCACTATTTGTGCTAAGGTCATTAATAAAAATTTTAAATAAGATTAGTCCTAAAACCAGTCCCCAAGGAACTCCACTATTAACCTCCATCCAGCCAGCCAGTTTACCTTTCAACACGACCCATTGTAGCCTCCCCTTTAACCAGTTTCTTACCCACCTTTCAATTCTCATATTAATCCCCATCTTCTCCAATTTAACCAATAATTTCCCATGTGGAACTGTATTAAATACCTGACTCAAATCCAGGTAGATTAGATCTACTGCTTTTTCCTGGTCTAAAAAATCAGTTAGTTTCTCAAGGAAAGAGATCAGGTTGATCTAGCATGGCCTACTTTTTGTAAAACCATGTTGTATTTTATCCCAATTACCATTTGCCTATATGTCCTAAACTACTTTCACTTTCAGAATTTGTTCCAAGACTTTGCATACCACTGAAGTCAAACTAACAAGCCTGGAGTTTCCCAGATCACATTTTTTCCTTTTCTTAAACATAGGAACTATATTTGCAATTCTCTAGTCTTAGAGTATGAACCCTGACAGTTTAGAGATTCATTAAAACTCCTTGGTATTGGGTTTGCAATTTCATGTGCCAGTTCCTTAATATTCTTGGATGGAAATTTTCTGGGCTCCCTGATTAAGAACCATTAAGCTGTTTAAGTTTTACTTACAGTCATAGAATCATAGAGTTGGAAGGGACCTCAGGAGGTCATCTAGTCTAATGCCCTGCTCAAAGAAGGACTAACCTCAGCTAAATAATCCCAGCCAGGGCTTTGTCAAGCCGCAGCTTAAAAACCTCTAAAGATGGAGATGCCACCACCTCCCTAGGTAACCCGTTCCAGTGCTTCACCACCCTCCTAGTGACAAACTTTTTCCAAACATCCAACCTAGACCTCCGCCACTGCAACTTGAGACCGTTGCTCCTTGTTCTGTCATCTGCCACCACTGAGAACAGCCTAGCTCCATCCTCCCTGGAACACCCTTTCAGGTAGTTAAAGGCTGCAATCAAATCCCTCCTCATTCTTCTCTTTTGCAGACCAAACAAACCTAGTTCCCTCAACCTCTCCTCAGAAGTCCTGTGCTCCAGCCCCCTCATCATTTTTGTTGCCCTCCACTGAACTTTCTCCAACTTCTCCACATCCTTTTTGTAGTGGGGAGCCCAAAACTGGACACAATACTCCAAATGTGGTCTCACCAGTGCCGAATAGAGGGGAATAATCACTTCCCTCGATCTGCTGGCAAAGCCCACGTTCTGATGCTTAAATAGAAGCCCTGCCCCCTCGTCAAGGGATCCTAAAGGGAGCAGGGATCAAAGAATGGCAGGCTGGAGCCTCATTAGTAATCTCTCAGCCTATCCTAGCAGTCCACTTGTCTCAGCACACAGCCCCCACACAGACCATAATATACACTTTAATCCAGCAGTCCTATGCTAAGGAAGCACTCAACAAACAAACTAACCAGCACAACAAACTCACCCTGAAAGTCACCTTGTCTCTCCTCTTTCACCTTGCAAAATTCCCATTTGCCACTTGTGTTCTCTAGCTGTGCTTTGGATACGTGTGTTATTTGTTCTAAAAATGCCACATCCACCTCCTGCTCGTTCTGATTGGGTGGCCTATAGCAGATCCCCCTCCAATGGCATCATCCTTGTTTCCCCACCCGCTTTTGTCTTCACCCAGAGACTTTCAAGAGGAATGCCTCTCACCTCTTCTGCACCTCAGAGCAGGTTGTGTTTCTAGTGGAGTCCCATAGGGGGGTTCTGGGCCCAACAATAATTATGAATTTTTCCAGTGATCTGGAAGAAAATATAATACAACTGTTGGTAACATTTGCAGATAACATAGAGATTGGAGAAGAGGTAATAACGTGAGGACAGGTGAGTGTTACAAAGCAATCTGTATCACTTCATAAACTTGACACAATCAAACAGCATGCATTTTAATATGGCCAAATGGAAGGGCTAGGAACAAAGAACATAGGCCATACTTATAGGATGGGGGTTGTTATCATAGGTAGTGCTGTCTCTGAATAGGAATTGGGGGCCATGTTAGGTAACCAACTGAACAGGAGCTTCCAGTGCAACGCAGCGGCCATATGGACTATTGTGATCCTTGGATGCATAAACAAGGGAATCTCAAGTAGGAATAGAGAGTTTATATTAGCTCGGCATACGGCACTGTTGAGACCACTACTGGAATACTGTGGCCACATTTCAAAAATGATGTTGAAATGAAACATAGAGGTTTAGAGAAGCGTCATGAGATTGATTCAGTATCTGGAAAACATGTCTCACACTGAGAGGCTTAAGAAGCTCAACTATTACCTTATCAAAGCATAGATTAAAAGATGACTTGATCACAATTTCTATGTCACTACATGGGGACAAGATCCTATGACTGGAATAATACATCATAGGTATAACAAAATCCTATGACTGGAAGTAGAAGCTAGACAAATTCAGACTGGAAATATGGTGCACATTTTTAAGAGTAAGAATAATTAACTACTGGAACAAGTAGCTATATGGATACTCCATCGCTTGAAATCTTTAAATCAGGGTTGGATGTCTTTCTAAAACAGATGCTCTAATTCCGGCACAGGTTATTTGTCTTGATGTAGAAATCATTGAGTGGAAAATGTGTGGCCTGCTTTATACATGAAGTCAGACTAGATCATGAAAATGTCCCTTTGACCTTAATCTCCGTGAACAGGACTCTCTGATAAGCTCGGACAGCTACGAAAGTTGAAGTGGTAGGAAGTAGCTGTGTGAAACAGGGAATTTCTGGGTGTAGGGCAGACTGCAGCCCTGCAATAAAGTCCCAGGGCCAAGGCACAGAGGAAGCACTTAGCGTCCCTTATAGCACCACCAGCTGGTAGTGAGGAAAACCCCTCAGGGAACGAGGGAAGACCTGTTTAGCCCTGGAGGGCAACGTGACTCTTGTGCAACCGTGAATCATCAGAGTGAAGGCTGTGGTCCAGGGCGGGGCCAAAGGGATATTGAACCCAGGGACAGGCAAAGAAGGATAATCTTTGTTTTGGGGTTTTCTTCTATCTTGCAAGGAGTGGACTTTTGCTTTGACCAGGCGACCAAAAATGCCAATGTGAACTAAAGGGAGAATATAGACCTGAAATAAAGCTCACACCAGGGCTTTCATTCAATCTCCCCTGAGTTCTGAAATGTGTACTGTGACCATTCCCATTGCTTATCACTATGTGTATGCCTGAGACACCGTTTCATATAATTATCCCACACATCAATATTTTAATACATTTTTACTGGATCAGTTTTCCATGGTTTCCTTTCAACCCTTGGGATTAGAGTGACAGCTGGAGTTTCGCACCCAGGGGGAAAAGCCAAGACTACTTGTCCCATATGAGTATCTTGTGCCCACTGCCTCTGCTTTATGTTGATATAAAATAACAGGCTCACTACCCCCAAGAGTTCACAGTCTGAACCATGGACTTCATCTGTCTTTAGTTCCATACCACCTACTTATGT
Organism: Emydura macquarii macquarii; assembly: GCF_026122565.2. Taxonomy (NCBI): domain Eukaryota; kingdom Metazoa; phylum Chordata; order Testudines; family Chelidae; genus Emydura; species Emydura macquarii. The sequence continues at coordinate 26,365 of NW_027133272.1, forward strand.
GATCTCCCCCTTGATCGCTATCAGCCAGTTCTGCCGCCTGGCAGCCCCCTGCTCCCTGTTCTCTTCTGTCAGAGGTTGACTCTTTGTTGCTGATATTCAGCTGTCTGGACTACTCAGCCCATCGCCCTGGCCTCCTCTGCTTTCCCAGCCCATCTCAAAATTCAGGTCAAAACCCAGCACTTCTCTGCCTCCTATTGTCAGAGAGCTGTTTACCAATTCCTCATGCTTCTTCTCATCTTGCCTCTTCCATCGTTACCCTACCCCACATTCATGCTGCAGTATTTCTATTGTCGTAACTGCCATGAACTGTGAGATAACGGTGTGAATGATATTGTAAAACGCTATTATGTTATCTGAAATACATTTGTGTAATCTCAGATACTGGGGTGTCTAGAAGGGCAGCCAGAAAGAAAAAAGTCATCTTGTTTATGATTAAATATTGTTAAATATGTTGCTATTCAAGTCTTTCTTTCCTGTCTGTATCTGCAGTGTGATAACTGATAACTGATAACACAGCGTTTGGTTCTTCTCTCCCTTCCTGTTTTTGTATCTGAGTAGCACATGCATACTCATTTCTGGGCAGTTGTCACCAACCACACTGCTAAGCTTTCCGTTCCCTCTCCCCTGTTTGAATTATCAGCAGCTGCAGATCTCTGTCTCCCACACCGAGACCAGTTTCTCTTTCTCCTCCTGTCTACCTGCAGCGTTTGCAGAATCTGTAGGCTGGGCATGTGTGTGCTGGAGGAGGAGAGAGGAGGAGAATGTTACCTTCACTGAGCTGCAATGTCTTTCCCTTGCTGACTCTCAATTGGGAGTTTGCTCCTTGGTTGCTGCCCAGGCCATGAATGTGTGACTTGTTTTCTAGTCAGTTCAGGAGCTGTCGCTTTGGTTTCTCCAACCTGGTTCTGTGAGCATTTTAGTTCAGTCACTGTCACATATAACAGGAACCTCAACTTGACCATTGACAAATGCTCCCGACACCTGCCCCGACAGGCCCCTGATGGCCGTCTGCTGCTGAAACCTCCTCACCCTCAGTGAAAAGCAGCCTCACCTCTGCCAAATCTGCTATTGTCTCCCTTAGAACAGTCACTCCGTCCCACTCTCAGCTGCCACCCCTGAAACATCGCCTCCTCCCTGCACACATTCCCACGGACAAGTGTCCTGACAGGCTGCAGGCTTCAGCTTGGGTTCCCTCGCTCTCTGGTGCAGCCCTGGTGCCCTAGGCAGGAAGTTCTGTGTTCAATGAAAGGTCTTTGAGAGAGTTTGGCCAGCAAGCTGCCGCACCATTAATAAAGGAACAGGGCTCAACGTTAGGGGTGAGGGAACAAAGTCAACTTGGGTCTGGTGTAGAAAGCATAAATTGTTGGGAGTTTGTGGTTTAGCAGGTAATTTCAGGATTGAGACTTCCACTGGTTCCTGTAGGAAGAAGAGCACACAGGATCTGGTCTGGGACTTTAAGAGTAATTACCTCTCATTACATTTGGGTTTCATATGAAGGGAAATTTGTGAAGCGCAGCTAACTGACACAGGCCAAGTACATGGGGGTCACGTGCGTCCATGGGGCGGTTAGCTATTACCCCACTGTCCCAGTAAATATTGAAGTTCAGGAAGGGGTCACAAGGGTGACAGTGGGGGTGGTTTCCCGGCTTCCATATCCCTTCCTCATAGGAAGAGATTTCCCGGGGTTTGGAACTCTACTTCCCCTGGAGAGCTCAAGTGAAGAGGAAGACCCTGAAACTACTGGGCTAGCGCCCCTCAATAGACACCCCCCGATATTCTCCAAGATCACCCAGGATCTATACTCGGCCCCTGGGATGGGCCGAAAGACCAGGATGAAGAGGAGGGCAGCTAAGACTCTGGGTACCAGGATTTTGACCCAGGGCTTAAAACCCGCCTTGGTAAGTAGACAGACCCAGACTGCGGTTAGAGAAACTGCCCTGAAAGGGGAAAGACCCGAAGCAGGCCCCAAACCAGGTCTCCCCAACCCAGAGGAAAAGGCGGAGAAGGGCCTACTGGAGCTTGGACCACTCAGCGTGATACAAGAGAACTTTGGCCGAGATCAGGCAGAGGACCCAAGATATGACAATGCCTGATCGGAAGTGGCAGAGATAGATGGAGTGCCCATAGAGGGAAAAATTCAGGGACCGAGGCCATATTTTATGATGAAGAAGGACTTGCTGTATCGGGTCATGGAGGTGAACGGAGAGAGGGTGCCACCACTCCTGGTGCCCCAGAAGCACCAAAGGGCCATGCTGAACTTGGCCCACAGCCGCCTCTTTGGAGGATACTTAGGCATAGGAAAAACCCTGAACCGGATCCTGAGGCGGTTCTTTTGGCCAGTTGTACATGAAAAGGTTCAGCGCTCTTGTGCGAGCTGCCCTGAGTGCCAGCTACACAGCCTCCAGCCCCACTTCAGGGCCCCTTTAGTGCCCCTCCCCATCATTGAAATCCCATTCGAGCAGATCGCCATGGATCTAGTGGGTCCCTTGGAATAGATGACCCGGGGGCACCAATACATCCTCGTCATCCTCAACTATGCCACCAGGTATCCGGAAGCCGTTCCCCTGCGGAGTACTACCTCTAAGGTGATCGCGACCAAGTTGGTGAAGATTTTTGCCTGGGTGGGGCTACCCAAAGAAATATTGACGGACCAGGGGACCACGTTTATGTCCAAACTGATGAAAGACTTATGCACTCTGTTACATGTACAGACCCTACAAACTTCCATTTACCACCCTCAGACAAAAACAACGAGAGTACCGTAGCACTTTAAAGACTAACAAATTTAATTTCTGCAGGCATAAGCTTTCGTGGGCTGTAACCCACTTCATCAGATGTAAGGAATAGAAATCAAATAGGAGTTGTATACACCCACACACCCAGCCTTGTGGAAAGGTTCAATAGGACTCTCAAGGCCATGATAAAGGCGGTGAGTCGAGATGGGAAGGACTGGGATGCCTTGCTGCCGTATCTCATGTTTGCCATCTGGGAGGTTCCCCAGGCCTCCACAGTGTTCTCCCTCTTTGAGCTCATGTATGGATGCCACCCCTGAGGCATCCTGGACACCACCAGGGAAATTTGGGAGGGGGATGCCGCCCCGGGGTGAAATGTAATCGATCATGTACTTCAGATGAGGGACCGGATTGTCCGAGTCACCTCCATTGTATGGGAACATTTAGAGAAAGCCCAGGGGGCCCAGTAGGTCCACTATAACCACCAAGCAGTGGTTCGACAATTTCATTCAGGAGATCAGGTTATGATACTGGTACCCACCGCTGAAAGTAAGCTACTAGTCCAGTGGCAGGGGCCCTACAAAGTGATCGAGCCCAGGGGGAAACCAACTATAAGGTACGACAACCGGGGTGCCACAAGCAGGAGCAAATCTACCATATCAACTTATTGAAGTCCTGGAAGGCCTGAGAAGTATATATGACCCTACTCCAGGCAGTAGAACCACTTGAACAAGTAAGGATATCCCCTGACCTAACACCGAATCAAAAGGCAGAGGCGTCAGAGATGGTAGAACGGAACCAAGATGTCTTTACGACTAAGCTGGGTTGAACAACGGAGGTTTTTCACCAGATCATCACAACCCCTGGGGCCAGGGTCACGATGAGGCCCTATAGAGTTCCGGAGGCTAAGAGGAAGGAAATTAAGGCTGAGGTAGAAAAGATTTTGGAGCTGGGGGTCATAGAAGAATCTCATAGCCAGTGGTCTAGCCCAATCGTGCTGGTGTCTAAGACCAACGGCACTACAAGGTTCTGCAATGACTTTTGCCGACTGAATGAGGTTTCTCAGTTCGATGCATACCCCATGCCCATATAGATGAACTCGTGGACCGGTTGGGCAAGGTCCGGTTCCTGACCACCCTTGATTTGACCAAGGGGTATTGGCAAATCCCTCTAGCTAAGGAGGCAAAGGAAAAGTCCGCTTTCTCCACTCTAGACGGGCTGTTCCAATACACTGTCCTCCCCTTCGGACTATATGGGGCCCCGGCTACCTTCCAGCACCTAATGAATAAGCTGCTATGGCTCCATGCCGAATATGCCACGGCATACCTGGACGATGTGGTTATATACACTTCAGCCTGGGAAACCCACCTGAGGAAGGTGGAAGGGGTATTAAACACCCTGAGACAGGCTGGCCTCACCGCAAATCCTGCCAAGCATGCCATAGGTCTCGCCGAGGCTAGATACCTCGGATACATCATAGGGAGGGGTGTGGTATGGCCTCAGCTAAGCAAGCTGGAAGCAATCCAGAAATGGCCCTGGCCTAACCGAAAGAAGCAGGTCGGGGTCTTCTTAGGGGTGGTGGGGTACAACCAGCGGTTTATTCCCCATTTCACCTCCAGAGCCAGTCCCCTGACAGACCTGATAAAGGCCCGAGGGCAGACATGGTGTGATGGACCATCAAGGCAGAAGAAGCCTTCAGAGACTTATGGACGGCCCTCTGCAGTGATCCCATACTCCTTGCTCCAGACTTTACAAAAGAATTTATATTGCAGAACGATGCCTCCGAAGTAGGCCTGGGGGTGGTCTTGTCTCAGATGATAGAAAATGAAGACCACCCGATAATGTACCTCAGCAGAAAACTTCTCCTGAGAGAGCAGAGATATGTGGTCGTAGAAAGGGAGTTCCTTGCTATCAAGCGGGCTATGGAAGCCCTCCGTTATTATCTGTTGTGACGCCACTTTACCCTCATGACCGATCATGTGTCCCTCCAATGGATGCAAAGGAATAGGGAGAAAAATGCACAGGTGAGCAGGTGGTTCTTGTCCCTCCAGCCCTTCCGATTCACAATACAACACAGGGCTGGAAGTCGCAATGGAGATGCAGATGGTTTGTCCTGAGTTCACTGCATGACGTCCCATGTTGCCCAACCCTGTGGGATTGAGCAAGGGGAGGATGTTTGACAGGGTCAGACCTGATGGCTACAAGAGAGTAGTCTATTTGAGTGCCAGCCTAAGGAGAGGAGCCACCAGACCCAGGACTCAACTGATTGCGGGGGCGGGAGGGGAAGGACAAAAAAATGAGAAAACAGGGACAGGCGTGATAGTCAAAGGGTCAAACGGAGGGAACCGGAAGGGGACACCGAGCAGAGAACCTCGGACAGCACCCACTGCTCCCGAAAGGTGTCAAGGGAGCCAGCAGATGCCGCCCAGAGGTACTCTGCCCAGATACATGAACAGACAGAGGAACAGAAATAGGCCCTGCAGTCGCAGAGCATTCTCTCAGCCAACCTCCTCTCCCTGGTGTTATAGATGTCGACTTTGGCCAGGGCTAAGAGGAGGGTGACAAGGAGGTACCGCGACTTTGTGAGGCCACGGACAGGGTGTGCATAAATGAACAGGTGTGGGGAGAAGAGCAGACAGAACCTCAGCAGGAGGTTCTGGAGGAGCCAGAACAGGGACTGCAGCCTGGTGCACTCCAGGTAAGCGTACACCAGGGTCTCCCTCATGCCGCAGAAGGGGCAGGCATCAGGGCGGGGGAGTGACCCGTGCCAGGTACACGTCCGTGCTCAGTTGGCGGCTCCTCCATGGAGCCATGATGTCCCCGGCGGACCGTGGGGTCAGGGTGGAATACAGACTTGCCCACTGGGGGTCCTCGCCCTCTACAGGTAGCAACAAGTCCACCATTTGCTGTCAGGGCAGGACATGAGGGCGAGGAAATGGAGGGTGTGGAGCACTAGCATGTAAAGATGGGCCCTCGGCGCGGTTCGGAAGAGAACAGGCTGCACGTCGTGCAGCTGGCTCGGTGCGTGGGGAGGGGCGGCTGGGGGGGCTCCCGGGGCCGGGGACCGATGGAGAGCACCGGAGGGCTGGGATTGAGGGGGGGGGGCATTTAGTATATTGGGTGGCATCAGTATGGCAGAATCATAATAATCCATGTGGGATAGGCCATGTCAGGTACTGTTCGGAAGGTTATAATGTGCTAAGTAAGATATTAATACTTATGTTCATGTGTGATATGTGACATGGAAGTTATAGATGTATTTGAAATATCTGTGTTTCAAATTGTGCTGCCTGGGCAACACCCCAGCCAGGAAGGCTGCAGAACAATGGCCTGCGTAATGGCCCATTAAGGCATTTCCAGGTGCACGGGGCCCTGAGGGAGAGGCCAGCATCACCACTGAGTCACCAGAACCTTCTTATGTGACCCTGGACTCCATGGCAGGCAGCCTACCTGATGAAGCATCAGGACTGTCCCATGTGACTATGGACCCCAGGCACACTCTGGACTCCATTTTGGGTCTTGTGACTGCCCACAGCTCACATGGCCAGAGGAGGGGGTTTATAAGATCAAGCCCAGAGAAACCATCTTGTCTTTGTTCCTGTCCAGTCTGCAGAGACACACTTATCTCTGGACCAATTCATCTTGCAACTGAACCGAAGGACTTAGACCCATCCAGGTACTGGATGTGAACCAGAGAGAACTACACAAGACTGCAACTCCACATTTCTTCCAGAAACCTGAAGTATATGGACTTTTAATCATTTGTATATCTGTGCTTTACTTTAACCCTTTAACATTTCTCTCATGGTTTATTTCTTTCCTTTTACAATAAACCTTTAGTTTAGACACTAAAGGATTGGCTGCCAGTATGGTATTTTGGGTAAGACCCAAACTTATATTGATCTGGTGCTGTAGCTGACCCCTTGGGGTCAGAGGGAACCTTTTCAGCAAAGAGTTCTAGTAACTGGCCTCTTTGCTGGACCTGGTGCTGATTTGGGAGCCTGGAGCTGAAATGCAGTAAAGGGGGCTGTGGACATTTGTGGACTGGCTTCGTGATATCCAGTGTGGGGTAATCAGAAGCAGTTCGTGGCTGGTTGGGAAGCCGGGCTTCAGTGTCACCCACCAGCGCTGGGAGAATCTGCTCTCCTTTTGCAGCCTGCCCTGACCTTGGCATTGTCAGTTGGCTACCCTGGGCACAGGCCGTATCACAGACAGGACCAGCTGATTGATCACCAGCACCTTCCCCTGAAGGGAGAGGCACGGGAGCAGTCCTGTGCATCTCTGCAGCCGCCCAGACACCCTGTCCTCCAAATCGTGCTAGTTCTCTGCTGGGGAGGGATGGGTGGCAGAAAGATAAACACCCAGATGTGGAGTGCGGGTCCGCGCTCCACCAGATGGCTTGGAGCGTGGGTGGGAGGGAGCTCGCTTGCCACCTGGCCCCTACCATCAGGCCAGAGCTCTTGGCCCAGTTGACCCAGGCGGAGGAGGCCGCCAAATAGATGGCCAGGCAGGCCTCCAGCCACGCCAGGTCGCCCGGGTCCTGGACCGCAAGTAGCACGTTGTTGGCGTACGCTGACAGGACCAGCCTCAGCGCTGCCTCACGGAGCACCAACCCTGTCAGCTTCTAGCGGAGGAGACAGAGGAAAGGCTCAATGGTCAGAGCATACAGCTGGCCCGACAGCAGGCAGTCTTGACACATGCCACGCCCGACGCTGACCGGTTCGGTCAGGGTCCAGTTGAGCTTGACCAGGCACTCCGTGGAGGCATACAGCACCTGGAGAAAGCCCACAAAACGGGGCCCAAAGCCAAAAGGCCGCAGGGTGCCCAGGAGATACCCATGGTCCATCTGTCGAACGCCTTCTCCTGATCCCGCCAGTCTCGCGCGGAGGTGGTAGCCAGCGATGGAGGAGGAGGGGCGGCCACAGAGACCAAATGGCTGTGGGGGGGGGGGGAGGGGTTCTGCTGCTGCTGGTCTGGCTGGCGCCCCCTGGGTCCCGGGGGTCCCGGGCCTCCCACCTTGCTGGGCTAGGGGGAAGTCCCTCCGGACATGCCCCGTCGCCTGGCAGAGGAAGCACTGGCCTCCCCCATTGAGTAGTGGGCCTGGTACTGGGCTCCTTGATGGGGCACCAGGAATGATCCCTCTAGCACCTCCCTGCCATGCGCCACGGGCAGCAGCTGCAACTGCATCTGCCGGTGGAAGGAGAGGACGTGGCGGAGAGCGGGGTTCTTGCAGCCGAGGGGAAGCAGGCTGATGGTGGAGATGGGCTTCCCCAGGGCAGAAGGGTAGCGTTGGGGAGGAAGGGCGGGATGGAGGTAAGGACCACCCGTACACCCAGGACCTCCAGGGGCTCTATGGGGACATGGACGCCCCCCACCACCAGGCCCATCTCCATTGCCTCATGGGCGACGTCCTTGGATGCCATGAAGAACACCACCTTCCCTGTACATCTTGGAGGCCACCACCATGGCTGTGGGCCCCACCACCCGCGCCAGCGCCCACACATAGGTTTCCACATGGGGCGAGGCGGGAACCAGGAAGCACCGGACCCCGTGCTTCCTGGTGAGGGTGGGGGTGGGGAAGGGGCCCCGGCCCCCAGGGATGGTGCTGGAGGCGGCAGTTGGGGTAGGTGATGAGGCAGCGAGTGGGGTGCCCGCAGCCACCTGGGCGTATGCCCTGGGAGTGGCACCGCCCCCAGAGCTGGTGGAGGGGACAGCAGGGGAGGGGAGAAAGGGGGCCCCACCATGGGCAGCGGTGCCATTGGCGCGGAGCTTTTGCTCTTCTTTCCCCCCCCCCGGCCCTTCTTCCTGGCTGAGGGTGCGCCCCCCGGAGCAGGAGGGCAGTGACCATGGTGGCAACATGGTCCCTGGAGTCCCTGCTTGAGGTGGCCACTGCTGGGGCCACGGGACTGACACCTATTGGCCCAGTAGGGGCAGGGAGGCCGGTCGCCACGGATGGGGATGGAGTGTTAGGGTGAGAGGGAGGGGTGGGAGCATCCAGGGAGGGGGTCCCGGCCCCAGGCACACCCGTCATCTTGGGAGGGAGTAGGGATGGGTCTGGTGTGGGAGGGGAAGGGGCAGAAGAGGAAGGGGAGGGGGAGTAGAGAGTGGGAGGGGGAAGGGGGGCAACTGCTCTTCCCCGCTAGGCTGAAAGCAGGGGAGGAGGGCACCAGCACAAGGGGAACAGGGAGGCTAAACCAGGCAGGGGTACAGGGGCAATGCACTCACCAGCCCGAGGGTGGGAAACTGGCTCCTCCGGCTGCACGGGGTGAGGCTGGGAGTGAAGCCAATAGAGGGGAGTGCAGTGTGCAGGACGGTCAACTAAAAGTGGGGAGGGGGGGCAATTGAAGGGAAGCCATGAGCACTGGGGGGCTCATGAGCACAAGGCTAGAGGGGAGAGGCAACAGTGGGAGCTGCTGCAGGCAGGGGAGGGCAGGGGGTGTGGGGCAGGAGCAGGGCTGGGAAGGTCCGGGGGCAGACCCCTGTAGCCGGTCTGGGCAGGGAGCGAGCAAACAAACAACCTCAGGGGCTGGGCTGGGCAGGGCAGGGAACAAGCAACCAAATCAGAAGGGGACCAAAGCAAGAGGAGCAGGGCAAACAAACTTGCCCAGACAAACAAGGAAAGTAGCAAATTACAGTGGGGGGGAGGGAACTAAGGGGAGGAAGGGAGCCCAGGCAGCAGGGACAGCTGGGGGGCGGGCAAAAAGGGGGAGGGCAGGGGAGCCCCCAAGCATGGGGCTAGGGGAGTAGGGGGGCAGCAGGGAGAGGGTGCTCACAGCAGCAGCAGCAGCAGCAGCAACAGCAGGAGGAAACAGCAAGCCAGAAGAAAGGAGCCCTTCTGCAGCTAGTGGGGGTGGGGGTGTTAGGGAGGCCCCTCACACACCCGCTTCCTCCCAACTGGCCAGGGGAGGCAGGAAGGCTAGTAGGGCCCCTAAAAAGCAAAAGTAGGGGCTCTCCTGGTCAGCAATCTCCCCAACAGCAGTAGGAGAGGGTTGGAGGGTATCTATATTAGCCCCAGGATTAACAAATCCCTGTTCCCTGGGTGATTCAGCTGGGGCTACTCCAGGGCAATTAGGCCAATTAGGCCAGCTGAGGCCAATCAAGGAGCTTGACCCAGCAGTTAAAAGCCTCCCTGCCAGGCAAATGGGGGCAGCTGAAAGGGAGTTTAGAGAAGGAACTGAGCAAGATCCAATAGCTAGAAGCTGAAGTTCAGAAAATTCAGACTGGAAATCAGGCGTACATTTTTTTAACACTGTGTCTAATTAAAGCCAATCCTTTAGTAACTAAAACTAAAGGTTTATTATAAAAGGAAAGAAACAAACTATAAGAGAAATGTTAAAGGATTAAAGCAATCAGACAGATATAATTGATTTGAAAGTCCATATATATCAGGTTTCTAATAGAATTGTGGAATTTGCAGGCTTGTATAGTCTCTCTGGTGTACATCCAGTACCTGGATGGGTCTCAGTCATTTGTTTCACAGCTTAGGTTCAGTTCAGTTGTAGATGAGTTAATCCAGAGGTAGGCTGGAGACTATAGACAAAATGGATGTCAGGCAGCTGTCTTTTATGTCCTTTGGCCTTGGCCATACTGCTTGTGGAAATTTACAGGAATAAAATGGAGTCCAGAGTCACATGAGTAAGTCCTGGTGACTCATCAGGTATATCCCTGGGCCCCTTGTACCTGTGAATTTCCTTAATGCAGGCTAGTGCTGCAGCCATCCTGTCTGAGGTGTTGCCCAGACACAACACAATTTGTAATACAGATATAGCAAACATATCCATAACTTCCATTACACATGAACATAAACATTATCATCTTACTTAGCACATTATAGCCTTTTTAACAGTACCTGATACGGCATATCTCACATGAATTATTATGATTTTGACATATTGATGTTAAATAATATAATAGATGTCCCCACGCCCCAATCCAGCCAGCGTGAGACACTGGAATTGGAAAAGGTACAGAAAAGGGCAACAAAAATTATTAGGGGTATGGAACAGCTTCCATATGAAGAAAGATTAATTAGTCTGGGACTTTTCAGCTTGCAAAAGAGATGACTAAAAGGGGGATATGATAGAGGTCGATAAAATCCTGACTGGTGTGGAGAAAGTAAAGAAGGAAGTGTTATTTACTCCTTCTCATAACATAAGAACTAGGGGTCACCAAATGAAATTAATAAGCAACAGGTTTAAAATGAACAAAAGGAAGTATTTCTTCACACAATGCACAGTCAACCTGTGGAACTCCTTGCCAGAGGAAGTTGTGAAGGCCAAGACGAGAACAGAGTTCAGAAAAGAATTATAGGATAGGTCCATCAATGACTGTTAGCCAGGATAGGCAGGATTTGCTGTTTGCATGTACCTGGAAATGGGCAACGGGATGGTTCACTTGATGATTACCTGTTCTGTTCATTCCCTCTGAAGCACCTTGCATTGGCCACTGTCAGAAGACAGGATACTGGGCTAGATGGACCATTGTTCTGACCCAATGTGGCCGTTCTTATGTACTTATCTAAGTTTCCTCCTGAAGTTGCTTTGCTGAGAAGGAAAATAATGAATTATTATTTGCTATTGCTAGGGAAATTGATTTAGCCCAAAGGGGTTACTTTGGGTTATGCTTTGTCTTGAGTTATATATAAAAGAGATTAAATATAAAAGGTCAACATATAAAAGAGATTAGTTAGAGAATGTACTTTGGAGAAGCTTGGGTGAGCAGTTCAAGAGGATTTCTACAAGCTAGGAGACTGGCATCAAACTCTCCAGCAGCTAGGCAGAAGGCTGGCCACCAGAAACCTATTGCTGTCACTTGACACCACCTCAGACATTGGGTAACTATATTCTGAGGTGCTCTAAATTATTGCATTTTTATGCGTGGTTTGTACTCAATAAAAAGAAGGACTTCGGGGTGAAAGCACTCTTGTGTGTACAAAGCATTTATCAGCTGTCGGAGCAGTGTCCCCACTGGTTTACTTCCTGACACAGCCTGGAAAATGTAGACTAGTTACCACAGCTTTGGGTTCAGATAATCATGGGTAACAGGGTGACCCCGTCTCTTGTGTTATGGGAATGGGTAAATAATACTTCCATGTTCTCTTTCTCCATACCATTCATGATTTTATAGTACTCTAGCATATCTGCCCACTTAGTCATCTCTTTTCTTAGATGAACAATCCCAGTCTTTTTCAACTCCTCAAAAAGAAACTGTTCCAAAACCCTAATCAATTTCGTTGCCTTTCTCTGTACCGTTTCTAATTCTAATGTATCTTTTTTGAGTTGCAGTAACCAGAACTGCACAAAGTATTCAAGGAGTGGGCATACTATGGATTTATGTAGTGGCATTATGATCTTTTCTGTTTTATTATCCATCTCTTTCCGAATGGTTCCTAACATTCAGTTAGATTTTTTGACTGCTTTGCATATTGAGCAGGTGTTTTCAGAATAGTATCCTTGACAACTGCAAGATCTCTTTCTTGAATGGTAACAGCTAATTTAGACCGCCTCATTTTGTATGTATAGCTGGGATTATATTTTTCAATGTGCAGAACGTTGCACCTATCAACATTAAATTTCATCTGTCATTTTGTTTCCCAGTCACCCAGTTTTGTGAGATCCCTTTGTAACTCTTTGCAGTCAGCTTTGGACTTAACTATCTTTTGTATCATTTGCAAACTCTGCCTACTTTTCCAGGTTATTCATGAATATGTTGAACAGCACAAGTCTGAGTACAGATCCCTGTGGGACCTCATAATTTACTTCTCTCCATTGTGAAAACTGACCATTTATTTCTACCCTTTGTTTCCTGTCTTTTAACTAGTTACTGACCCAAGAGAGGACCTTCCTTCTTAACTGATGACTGCTTAGTTAGAGAGGGTCTCAGCCATTAGCTTGACTGACGTGGGAGAATGTGAAGTAATGGGAATATGAACAACACTGAGAAATAATAGGGTGCTACCCAACAGAATGGAGGAAGCAACAGGGTGGAATCAAGTTCCCCATCAACAGCAATATCACAAACGAGAAGTTGGGGACTGGCTTGAGGACTAGCACATTTGGAGGTCTTTGATACCTAGCCAGCCACAATGGGCCGGTGGTAAAGGCCATGTTACCAGGGTGTCCTATGTAGTAGTAACATCTGGCTCTGCCAGTAGTCAAATGTTTGCACAAAGACATGATAAAAACAATAAATTGATAAAAGGAAAGATGTAGCAAGATGCATGAGGTTGCACAGGTTGCAGGAAGGAATGGTTTGGAGGTGGCACCAGGAAGTCACTCTGTGTGTAAATGGATAGAATGTATTAATAAAGAGTCAGTTTAGGTTTACATGCACTGATGGGTATGTGCTGTTTAGGAAAGACGGAAATAAAGGCAAAGGTGGTGGACTAGCATTGTATATCGATGATGAAGTAGACTAAAGAAATTAGAAGTGATGCCATGGATAAGACAGAGTCTGACTGGACAAAAATCACACTGGGGAAGAAAGCTACTAGAGTGTCCCCTGGGATAGTGCTTGGGGTGTGCTACAAACCACCGGGATCCGATTAGGTTGTGCATAGAGACCTCCTTACTGTTTTTAATGAAGTAAATACTACTGGGAACTGTGTGATTATGGGAGATTTTAATTTCCCAGATATAGACTAGAAGATTAGTGCTAGTAATAATAATAGGGCTCAGATTTTCCTGGATGTGATAGCTGACAGATTCCTTCACCAAATAGTTGCTGAATCAACAAGAGGGGATGCCATTTTAGATTTGGTATTGGTGAGTAGTGAGGACCTCGTAGAAGAACTGGTTGTACGGGAGAACCTTGGTTTGAGCAACTATGAGCTAATTCAGTTCATACTAAATGGAAGGAAAAACAAAAATAGATCTGTGACTACAGTCTTTAATGTCAAAAGGGCTAACTTTAAAAAAAAGTCAAGCGAATTAGTTAGGGAAGTGAACTGGAATGAAGAACTCATGGATTTAAAGCAGAGGAGACTTGGAATTGCTTCAATTCAAAGTTGCAGGAACTATCTGCAGCCTGCATCGCAAGGAAGGGGAAAATATTCACAGGCAAGAGTTGTAGACCAAGCTGGATTAGCAAGCATCTCAGACAGCTGATTAAGAGAAAGCAGAGAGCCTACAAGGAGTGCAAAAAAGGGAGGGATCAGCAAGAAAAGATACCTCTTGGAAGTCAGAACATATAGAGACTAAGTGAGAAAGGCCAAAAGCCAAGTAAAGTTGGACCTTGCAAAGGGAATTAAAACCAATAGTAAAAGTTTCTATAGCCATATAAACAAGAAGGGAACAAAAAAAGAAGAAGTGGGACAGTTAGGCACTGAGGATGGGGTGGAGTTTAAGGATTATCTAGGCAAGGCCCAATATCTAAACAAATACTTTGCCTCTGTTTTTAATTAAGTTAATGAAGAGCTTAGAGATAATGGAAAGGGGGCTAATGGAATTGAGGATATGGAGATAGAAATTACCACATCTGAAGTAGAAGCCAAACTCAAATTGTTTAATGGGACTAAATCAGGGGGCCTTGATAATCTCCATCCACGGATGTGAAATTGCAAACCCATTAACAATAATTTTTAATGAATCTGTAAACTCAGGGGTTGTACCGTATGACTGGAGAATTGCTAACATAGTTCTAACTTTTAAGAAAGGAGAAAAAAGGTGATTCTTGTGATTACAAACCTGTTAGTTTGACCTCAGTAGAATGTAAGGTGTTGGAAAAAAATTTGAGAGAGAAAATAGTTAAGGACATCGAGGTTAACGGTAATTGGGACAAAATACAACCTGGTTTTACAAAAGGAATATCGTGACAGACCAATCTGATCTCCTTTTTTGAGACGATAATAGATTTTTTAGACAAAGGGAATGTAGTGGATCTAATTTACCTAGATTTCAGTAATGCATTTGATACAGTTACACGTGGGGAATTACTAGTTAAATTGGAAAAGATATGAATTAATATGAAAATTGGAAGGTGGATAAGGAACTGGTTAAAGAGGAGACTACAATCAGTCACGCTGAAAGGTGAGCTGTCAGGCTGGAGGGAAGTTGCTAGTGGAGTTCCTCAGGGATTGGCCTTGGGCCAATCTTCTTTAACCTTTTTATTACTAACCTTGGCACAAAAAGTGGCAGTGTGCTAATAAAATTTGCTGATGACACAAAATTGGGAACCATTGCTAATACAGAAGAAGACCGGGATATCATACAACAAGTCTGGATGACCTCGTAAACTGGATTAATAGAAATAAGATGAAATTTAATAGTGCAAAGTGCAAGGTCATGTATTTAGGAAATAAAAACCAGAACTTTTGCTATAAACTGAGGACACATCAGTTGGAAGTGACAGAGGAAGAAAAGAACCTGGGCATATTGGTTCATCACAGGATGATTATGAGCCGCCAATGTGATGTGGCTGTGAAAAAAGCTAATGCAGTCCTAGAATACATCAGGCAAGGTATTTCCAGTAGAGATAGGGAGGTGTTAGTACCGTTATACAAGGAATTGGTCAGACCTCATCTGGAATACTGTGTGCAGTTCTGGTCTCCCATGGTTAAGAAAGATGAAGTCAAACTGGAACAGGTGCAGAGAAAGGATACTAGGATGATCCGCAGAACGGAAAAACTGCCTTATGAGAGGAGACTCAAAGAACTTGTCTTGTTTAGCCTATCAAAGCGAAGATTGAGGGGAGATATGAATTATCTCTATCAATACATCAGAGGGATAAATATTAGGGAGAAGAAGAAGTTATTTAGGTTCAACACCAATGTGGACACAAGAACAAATGGATACAAACTGGCCATCATAAAGTCTAGAGTTGCAATTAGACAAAGGTGTCTAACCATCAGGGAGTGAAGTTCTGGAATTGCCTTCCAAGCGGATCAGTGGGGGCAAGAAACCTAGCTGGCTTCAGTAATGAGCTTGATAAGTTCGTGGAGGGGATGGTATGAGGGGACAGCCTAATTTGGCAATTAACTGATCTTTGACTACTAGCGGTAAATAATGCCCAATGGCCTGTGATGGGATGTTAGATGGGGCGGGGGGTTCTGAGTTACTAAAGAGATTTCTTTCTGGGTGTCTGGCTGGTAAATCTTCCCACATGCTCAGGGTTTAACTGATCGCCATATTTGGGATCGGGAAGGAATTTTCCCCCAGGGCAGATTGGCAGAGGCCCTGGGGGGGTTTTGCCTTCCTCTGTAGCATGGGGTATGGGTCACTTGCTGGTGGATTCTCTGTACCTTGAAGTCTTTAAATCATTATCTGAGGACTTTAGTAACTCTGTCATCACTTAGGGGTCTATTACAGAAGTGGGTGGGTGGGTGAGTGAGGTTCTGTGCCCTGCATTGTGCAGGTGGTCAGACTGGATTATCTTAATGGTATCTTCTGACCTCATAGTCTATGAGTCATCTCATGTTATAACCCAAAATGCAGTACATGAAACACAGAAGATTTCTCCCTGCGTCTATATTTTGTTCGATATTTGTTGTTTCACTTTCCTATTCTCATCCTCTGTTATCTTTAACCTTTATGTATTAAGAAGTATAACAAACATGAACCTTCAATCTATATAACTTTATTTCAGATTAAGAAAAAACAATGAAAATCCAGAACAATTATTAAGTTTCTATGTGAGTAACAGTCTACTTTCAGTTTCTGGAACAACCTCCATTTTGAACTGCCTTACTACACTGCCATTGCAGACCGGCCATGGAGACTCCTTTCCACTCAAAGTAACAGAACTGTGCATTAAAAATGCAGTGACAACATCTTTTGGTTGCATATCCATATTCCCCACAGTCCTGTTAAATCACTGGGGTCAGAGATCCTGGGAATGTAAATCCCCATGAAAATGGATTGCACTTCCTCAATCAGCACTGCCAGAAGTTTTATTACATGGATTTCATTTTCAGAGAACTTTTTGATGTGCAAGTTATTTGCTCACACAAGGGACTGTCCAAATGCTGATCTCTGTATTCAGAGGAAATTGCCATTGTATTTGACAGCAGTTCTAACTGAGAAAGAAACTGAAGATTAATATTTTTAAAGTAACAGTTCCATATATTACCATATTTTAAATGCACATCTCTGGTCAGGTTTACACACCTTGCTTTCAAAATATCAAATGAAGGTACACTTGGAGATCCATCTACTCACAGGTCGAAATTTGGTCCTCTACGTGTTCAAGATTTTACGTTCAGTGGAAACTTTACAATGTTCAATGTCTCAGAGGTCAAACTACTGTAAAAGTACATGATAACTGAAGTTGTTTCATACCTCTATCCAAAGGGCTAAATTGAAATCTGTTACATAACTGTACATTCATAAACTGTAATCCATTGAAATGAATAGAGCTATTCCACTGCAAATCCAGAGTCATTGAGAGTAGTTACATGGACTTAATTCATACTACATCATGGAAACTAATAGAGTTAAACTAGTGCAAAAGCAGGGTAAATGAGAGCAGAATTTGATGTAGGATTTAGAAGAGCTGAGTTCTATTCCCAGTTCTGCCATTGACCTGCTCGGTGACCATGAGCAAATCACGTCACCAATCCCAGCCTTAGTTTTCCCATCTGTAAAATGGGGAGAATGATACCACTCTCCTTTGGAAAGCACTTTGAGATCTGCTGATCAAAAGCTCTATATAACAACTCAGTATTATTATTATATATGGTGTTAATAAGGAAGAAATATAAATATTTTTACTTGTATTTTGTATAAATGTGCTGCACAAGCATAAGGGTGAGGGTGCATGAGACGCTGCGATGTAGAGTTTGGGAAGCAGTAGGGTTATGTTACAATGAAACTTTATTAATGGCTGTTAAAGAAGGAGATAAATCAGGAGAGGTACAAATACAACAATGCAAACTACAGCAACCCAAAAGCCCAAAATAACTGTTCTATGCTTTGTAAAAACTGGTTTCACAGTCTTCACTCTGGCTGTGTTATTTATTCCTCTATGGCGTCTCACATTTCCTTCAGTTAAATTAGATTTCATTTTTTTCTCTCTGATATATCTGCTCTCATTCTTCTGATCCATTTTCTGGATCATTTCAATCAGCTCAGAAACCTGTTTTTCCTGCTCTGTTTTTTCAGTTGTTTTATTATTGAAAGCGCAATATCGATTCTCACACTTCTGAATAAGCTTCTTAAGAGCTTTGTTGTCTGTGTCTCTCACAAAGTCATCCAGTGAGCCAGCCCCTAAATCTTCTTTCCGGGTGAACATCACAATCATGTGCCTCAGGGCGTCAGCTCCAAAAATCTTCTTTACTTGCTTCACTGCTTTCTTGTCTTCTGCAGTGTAACGGCCCACCTGGGTCACCAGCAGCAGAGCATGGGGACCTGGGGAGGAGAGTGCGATACAGCGATCAATCTCGCTACGTTTTTCTGTAGGACAATCCTTTTGGTCAAAAATGGCAGGTGTGTCAATAACCACAAACTTCCTTCCATTCCAGATCCTTTGCCCTTTTGCACACGTCACAGTGACTGACTGTGCCCCGAGTTTTGACACAAACTTTGGGTCTCCAAGGATGGAGTTTCCTGTTGCACTTTTCCCAGCTCCAGTTTTGCCGACGAGGATGATTCTGAGTTCTGATCTCCTGCCGTCATCTGTGGCTGCTGGTTCTGATTCCATATCTGGATCTACTGGAAACACGTTTGACAGAGTAAGAACACGAGTAGTACTTCTTCTATGATTATAGCTGTGAGGCCCAAGATGGGTCAGAACATTAGTCTTTTACCAGTGAGGACACTGATTCAAGTTAGATTTAGTTCACTAGTGGAATCCAATTTCTCATTTTATCCTGATCCATGGTCATTCAGCTCCATCATTAAACCACAGCACAGTTTAGTACATTTATCTTTCTCCAGTCAAGCACACACCAAGACTGGAATAGCAGGAATTTCAAGTTGTGACTGAAGGGTTTAAGCAGAGCTGTGTGTGGAGGTTTGGGGTGCAGTGCTGACTGGAATAGCCAGGGGAGTGTGAGTCTGGACTGAGGGGTGTTGGCAGATGTTTGCCCCATGGCTGATTTTTGCCAGTGTGATTGAGTCCCTTTATGTTTAAGAACATTTAAAATTTAACACACCCACTGAAATGTAAAAATAGATTTTACAGAATCTTTTGTTGTTTCCTCAGCCACAGATTCTGGCCAGTGATACTATGGGGATGAGGGGCACATAAGAAATCAAATGGAATACAATGTGATGATCTAGACTCCAGAACCCTAGAGTTTATATGGTTCTTATCGCCACAGTATCTGAGTCCGCCACAGTCATTAATGGATATATCCTCAGTGTGAAATAAGGGGAAACCATCCCAGTTTTAAAGATGGGAAACTGAGGTACAGAGGCAGACTAAGTGATTTGCCGAAAGTCACACAGGGAGTCTATGGCTGAGCCATAGATTTTAACCCCTCTCCTGTGTCCCTGTCCAGTGTTCTGGTCACTACAGCATCTTTCCCACTTGCCCTATACAAAATAAACTTAGTTGTGGTGAAGGGAGGTATCAGCAGATGATCCCCAGTCCAGGAACCACTTCTCCAATGAGATGGCGGTCATGACCAAAAGACACTTCTTCACATAAAGAGCTGACAATCTAAGTTTAATACACAGACTACAGGTGAATAAAAGAAATAGATTAGACTGTGAGACCGTTATCCCTTGTTACAGCACATCAGCTGCCTCACTGTTGTCATGTTTTTATAAGCACCATGGGACAGGTTTAAGGAGCAATTTAAAGGAGGATAATATGGAGTTTTACGCTCCTGCCACGTGCAGATGGTGGCACAGGAGACTTTGCAAAAGTGCTCTTCCAAAAAATGGATAATGATGAAGGCTGGCATCACTGGCAGAGTGGACATGCACATCCACTTCTCTCTAGCATATGAGGGATGATAGGTAGGGCAGACATAGACTACGAAAAGACTTAACATTAGAGACAATTCATTCGATGTGTGGAAGAAGGGGGAGCCAGTGGAAGGACCCAAAGAGGAAGAGTGATATGATTGAAGTGATGAGTCAGGAAGATGTTTTTTGCAATAGTATATTCAGTGGATAGAACTGGGGCAAGATTGCATTTGCCAAGATGAGATAGGAGGAAGCTGAGAGGTAAAGAGGGCCTGGATGAGAGTTTTAGCTGGGCGGACAGTCAGGAAAGGCTGGCTCTGAGAGATGCTGTGCAGGAGGAAGCAGCAAGATTTAGGCATGGCCTGGAGGTAGGGGTCTAAAGAAATGGTGGAGTTAAAGGTGATGTCCAGGTCACAGGCCTGAGTGACATGGAGGTTTGTGGTATTGGGCAGAGTAGCTGAGGAAAAGAGGAAAAGTGGAGGGTTTTACTGAGAAAGATGAAAAGCTCTGTTATGGCCATTTTGAGATAGAGTTGAAGGCTGGACATCAACAATGACATGTCAGAAGGACAGGCTGAGAGTTTAGTTTGGAGAGCAGGAGACAGTCCAGAAGTGGAGATTTGTGAGTCATCAGCACAGAGATCATAGATAAAAGAATGTTTATCTTTTAAATATATAGAATCAGAGAGAAAATAGGAAGGGGCCCGGAACAGAGCCCTCTGGACCCCCATTGAATGTTGGAGCGGAGAAGAGGAGGGTCCTCTGAATGAAGCACTGAAATGTGGCCACAGTAAGGCTCTTTGTGTAACTTTCTCACCATAGGCTACATCTTCTCCTTCGCACGTCCTCCCTTTCATCTCTCTGAAATAGTGACATTAAAACGTGTTATTTATTTACAAACATTCTTTAACCTCCGAGCTCAGAATTTAGAAAATACTGTATTAGAAATACTCAGCTCACTGCCTTGAAATCTTGATTATGGACAGACCAGTGAGTTTCTGAAAAGGACACTTGGATTCTTTGTATTTAATGTCCAACCTTCTTCTTCTTCTTCCTCAAATTTGCTCAGTTTAGAAATAAAGGCTCTGATTCAGCAAAGTACTATCCTAAAGTATGTGTTTAACATCAATCACAAGTAGTCCTACTGACCTGTGACTTCAATGGAACTATTCATGCGCTTAAGAAATATGCTTAAGTACCATGCTGAACTGTGGCCATAGGTAATGATCTTGCAAACACTTATTCACTCGTTTAAGAACGTGGCTGGTCCCGCTGAAGTCAGCGGGTCTACTCACATACTTAAACACACATGGAAGATTGGGGCTATATCAATTTTCCTAACTGCCAGTAACTCAAGCTGAGATGGGTGTATGAAAATCACATACTCTGGTATGGAGGACGGGTCCATCAATGGCTGTTAGCCAAGATGGGTAGGAATACAACTCCATGCTCTGGGTGTCCTGAAGCCTTTGACGACCGGAAGCTGGGAGGGGATCACAGGGCATGGATCACTCGATAATTGCTCTGTTCTGTTCATTTCTGATGAAGAACTTGGCATTGGCCATTGTGGAAGACGGGATACTGGGCTAGATGGACCATTGGTCTCACCCAGTGTGGCCGTTCTTATATTCTTATGTACTGCTACTATGTACATAAATACATTTTCTTCAGCAGCCAGAACTGGAATCACAGCTTACCTGACAGCTTGACTGGTGACGCCTGAGGCTGAAGAGAACACAGCCAGAGAGGGAGCAAGGCATGCAAGGTGTGAGGCACACACTACATCTAGACTTCAGGAGGAAAACACAGAAAGGGCCCCCAGTGATACCCAGACAGCGAGACTGGCCCTCTCTCAGCGGGACCTCTCAGCTGATATAGGGGCAACCCAAATGCTCTGCCTGAAAAGCCTCACATGGCATGGTTCCTTTCTTACAGCTCAGTTGGACCATCCCCTAGAGGCTGAGTTATATTGTGACAACTGAGTGCTTCAGTTTGCAGCTTACAAATGCTGGAACTGCAGCAGCCTCTGGAGTGAAGAGCAGCCGTTAACCAGTGGGCAGGTCTCTGCACTACAGTGTGGGAAGGAGACAATTTATTCAATGACAGTGAGACAAATCCTACTTGGAAAAAAATCGATCATTACTCTGTGTCCGCACCCAGCCAACAACAGGACTCATGCACTGCATGTTTGGTCTGAGAATTCCAAACACTAAACTACATGAAAATTATTTTTTCTACAGCACTTTGAGAGCTAAATTTGAAACAGTCGCTCCTGGGAAGCGAAATATTTTCAATGTAATGCTTCAACTCCTAACTCGTCCCTTCAGCAGAGTCTCCCATACTGCCTCGGGTCCCCCAAGTGAGCATTTCCATACCTTAACACATTTGGATTCCCTTAAAATTGAAGCTTAACTCTGAACTTGTGCAGTTTGTAGTACTTGTTTTTAGGATAATTGCAGCATTCTTGTCATGTTCTTTAACCTTAACCCCAGTATAACATAGCTTTTCCTCTGGGAATAAATATGTAACAAATGTTAAATGCTCTAGCTGTTTGACATATGCAGTAAACATGGCATGACATGCTTGAATTACTTACGTCTCCTCTTTCTTTATCACCTGCAACACTCCAGCCTTCCTTACCTCTTCTCATTTGCTTCACTGTTGTTTCTTATTTTAAGCTAACGCCTTGATCCTGCAGGCACTAACACTCATGCTTAAATTTAAAGACATGAGTTGTCCCATCTGATTTCGATGACATGTAAATGGTTGCAGGATCAGAGGCTCAGATCAGTAGCTCCTCGGGGTTTTACTCTGTCTCTACATGTTCTTCTAATGCAAATAATAAAATGTTGATATAGATCAAATGTCATCATGACTCTGTCCACACCCAGGCAACAAAAGTTTCATTTTTCAGGTTTGGTTTGAAAAATGCGTACACTTGTGACATCCCCCCCTCCCCCGCAATCTGGACTGGTGTGTGGCTGTGTCACCAGAATTCCTCGCTCCTGGGCCCCAATTCACTCTGCTTTGCTGTATGAACCACCCACTTTTGGGTCAGCCCATGCCCAGCTTCCTGTAAGTAATTTGTCCTTAACTCAATGAAGGAGCGCTTCTGGCCAGCCACTCCTGGGGTTGACCCCCAGCAAACACCCCCAGTCCCAGAGGCCATCCCGGGAACTGCCGTTTTACAGGGTTCAGTGCTGTACACTGCACCCTACAAGCTCATTTACATTTGTTCATCAATTTATCAAAGCAATTGATGTGCACTAACTCTGTCACTCTAAGTGAAGTCTCTACACACATTCAGTCTACATAGTCTGTTTTAGATCAAACAAATAAATATGTTTATTGACTACAGCGAGATTTTAAGACACCATAAGTCACATTAATATGAATCAAGAGATTAGACCACAATTAACTAAAAGGTAACTCACATTCTAAACTAAACATAATATTTCAGTAGCTTTTCAGTGTGTGGATGTCAGCTTACCACAGAGGCTGGCTGCAATCTTTCAGCCAGGTTCGCCCCTGTGGGCAGTTTCTTAGTGTCCTTGTTGTTGCTTAGAAGCTGGATTCCAAGGGAGAGTACCAGAGACAAAGATGTCTCTGCTTTTAACAAATTTCCTCGACACACCATGGGGTCAGGAGACTGGCCACGTCCAGCAATGGGGCTGATTTCCTGCACTTGAGTTAAATGAGCCTCATCTTGTCAGATGCTCAGGCCAGTCCATTGTTCCTGTGTGCATGTCTCTGCAAGGCGTGACCCTCACTCAGCTTTGTGATTGCCTGCTCTATTCAAATCATGTGAGAGACACATTTGGGGATGTGACATAGCAGAGCTTCATATCTGTACATACGTGTGACATTGCAGGAAACATACCACCCGAACAATAATATTCAGTATGTCATGAGCATTCCAAAAACACCGCACATGACATACATTGCATCAGACAATACACAGTCACACTACAAAGGTGAACATGAATGATACACAACTCGCACTATAAGGGTGCACATGGGCTACAGTGTGTCACAAAACTGAACTACGTGAAAATTCTATATCAAATGGCTACATCAACAGGGATTTTTTTTAAATGTATATTTTTGTGAAATTGATACATGATTAAACCGTGTGACTGATACGCTAGATCATCTACAGATAAATCATGAATCATTTTAGGTTATTGCAGTGAATTTCTTTACTTGGTTTTGAACTTGTTAATTTCTCTAGTTTTGTATTGAACTATTTAAAGCATTACTTCAAATATTTAAATATTTTTTGAAAAAATATAAGCTAGCAGCTTTAGGGTCTAGCTAGTACCGTATGAGCTCGGAAAATTCTAGTTGTAGTCTTCCCATCAACTACCAGAATCACTGAAAAATCTCACTGTCCTGTCCTGTTCTCACTGCTTAGCTGACGAATGATTCAAAATATGCTATTTCTAACCAAAATTCAAATGTCATCCTAACTACAGCCAAGGCTACGAGGTGCTGAATGGCTTCAGAGGGGGTCTCAGGATCCACTTCATCCCTGTGCCAGAGCTAAATTTGACACAGGGAAAAGGTGTAATAACACCTTTGCATCTCCTCAAACCTGGGATGCATACAGCTGACCAGGAATGCACCCGGCTACCCAGAGGCTGTTGCAGCAGTTCAAAGAAATCATTTATATCACTTGTAAATTTGATGAATTCTCTTAAAACTTTTAATAATTTCTTCCCATCTGCTCCCTCCTGCCTTTTGGGAATAGATCTGAGGGAAGATTGATGCCCACCTACTTTAAACAGAAAGAAATCACCATATCCCCTGCATTGTCTCCTGGTATCTCAGTAGCATTTTCAGCTTTGTAACCAATTTTAAATATGTCCTAACTGCCCACACAAACAACCCTTTCACACACCTCCTCATCCCTATTCCTCCCCTGACAGACAGACAGACAGGCAGACAGGCAGGCAGACGGACAGACACACACACACACACACAACACTACCTCTATGCCAAAGTTTCAGCCTGAAGATCAAATCATTGTTATTTCTTCAGATTAAGCCAATATTTCCAATTTCTTCACTGTTCTCCAGGCTGTTGGTATTAAACAAGAATGACTGGTAGCCAGTTCCTTTCATTTAACAGCGGTATCAGATGAATAGCTGATGAGACTGAGTACAATTGTGAAAATGGAAAGAGAGAACGGTCCAATGATTTAAACTTCCTTCTGTGAATACATGAGGTGGGGTGAGCCAAAGCCAATGATCAGCAAATACATAATCGCAGTTTTACAGGACGTGATCTTGTGCTGAACGGCAGCAACTCATGAGAACATTCAGCCTAAAACGAAAGTTCCCAGCGTTCAAGTAAGAAATAGCATGCACCAAAATGAGCATTTCCAGCATTTCCTCACATAGAAAAGGTGTCCTTCCAAAAAGAAGTATGTGGATTTTTTTTCTCCATGTCATATCAACTTTTTTGTGTGCCGGACAGTTTTTATCTAATACCACAGCAAATGAACTAAAATGCTTTGTTATGTTTTCAAACTGACTCATGGCATCCTGTGGTCCTTGTCTTATAGTGACACTTAGAGGAGAAAAGATTTCAAAATTACAGCAAGCCTGAGTTAATGTTGGTGTGTGTAGTGGGGTATGTGCTTCAGTGTCCAGGACACAAAAAACAATAAGAGCTGAATATGCATTACAATTTTATCCCATAGCCAGATGAGATGCCAAAAGGCTTCATTAAAAAAAGATTGACAGTTAACCCAGCAACAATGTACTTGTCTATTACAACATTTACAAAACCCACACTTAAAAAAAGGAATTGAATCTTGCTCTGGCCAGGTGGTATACATGTGCCTATTCTTCTTACCAAGTACAAAGAAATACGTACCTTACCACACACACAAATGCAAACTCAGACTTTCTTATATTTTGCAAGCTTTTGGACCTTGAGGTGTCTCTGACATGAGGACCACAGGACACAACTATTGAGTAAACCTTCTCCCTTCTCTCAGGGCACAAGCATAATTTTTTTGGGCCCCGTAAAAACTTATAACATGGGCCCCCTCCCACACACATACCACAATCCCTCATTCCATACATACAATCTCATGAGCCATGAAAAAAGTTTGAATTCTGAAATTACTGTTCCATATTCTAAGTTTCAGAAAAATGCCCCCCCCCCCCCTTTGCTATTTTTGTTCAACATAACACCCAACCTGAGAGTCCTACAATTTTGCTGACTATTTTGTAACTTTTTGGTCATTATAAAGGTATTATATGCTGTCAATGTCTTGATTTTTTTATTTTAATAGACCAATGTGACTGCAATCATTTTATAATTAGGACAATTAACTTTAAAGTTTTTTTTTTCTGGCTTTTGCATTGCAAAATCATGAATTAGCCCCCAAAGTCAATTTCTCTTGCAAGTTCCCACTCAATAGACAAGACAGCTCGGTGGCTTACCCGTTCTTGCTCCACTGTAGAACTGCTGCAGTTTGTGATGAGTGCTGGCTTGCTGAAACTTCTTTCAGCTTCTGCCATCGTGACTGGCAGTGTGCAAAAACTCCGTAGGGCTCTGCACACTTCACCGAAAATTAGTTGCAGTTGTTTTTTGTAAATCTCATTTAATAAGATAAGTGGGGGTAGTTCATATTCTTTTCCAAAAGTAGACTTGAAGATTTTTTTCACAAGGAAAATTCTCAGAAAGATCTGTAGGATACTTGTGAAGTGGACATTTAGAAACTTTTTCCAGTTCCCCAGGCTCTAGTGTCACATATTTTAGGACTGAACGGGATGTCAAGCAAATGTTATTGGTTGCTTTGAATCTGTGCTCTAGACATTGTCCAAAGTTGCATTTAAAACATTCCTTCTGAATGAAGACTCTGGTTCATTTTCAGAGATGGTAGAACATGATTCCTCAGGCTCAGATGTCTCATCATGAAATCTTTTCTGTTTCATTCCTCTCTTCTTTGGCAATTGTGCCAAAATTCCCATGCCTTCTGCTACAAGACATGATTCCTGTAGAATTTTGGGCCACTGATCTCTAAATTGTTTGATTTCTTCAATAATATCAGCAAAGAGAGCTGCCTCTGATTCAAGAGAGATGCCTCTGACTTGTAAAATATTGTGTCTGTGCTCAATACTTGAAAGAACTTTGTACCGGAAGCTAGCCATCAAAAGGCATAAAAATGAGCTGAAGTGCCTTTTCAGTGCTTCTACTTGTGACTGAGCTTCATGGGTCAAGTTTAATTCAAAAGCACACTCCAGTACTTCCAGAATACCTGGAAGATGCTTTGTGAGTGGACGGACAGCATCAGCATGTGCACTCCAGCATGTGTCTGACTGAGAGTGGAGTGAGCAGTGTTTCCTACCTGTTAGAATCTTCCGCCTCACTGGGCTAGCACTGAAAAACACAAAAAGTTGCTGGACACAACCAAAAAATGTTAATGTTTCAGCACAGGCTGCAGCACCATTAACCCCTACACGACTTAGGGAATGGGAGCCACAAAGAGAACGCACAGCAAGTTCATTTCTGGACAGAATGCAGGCCTGAACACCTTCTATTTTCCCTGACATATTAGAGCCATTATCAAACCCTTGACCTCTATAGTCATCCAGAAGAATATTATGGTGCTTCAAGTTGCCAATTAGCTTTTCAGCGATCTGGTCTCCTTTTTTAAAATCAACGTTGATAAACTCAAGAAACCTGTCTTTAATGTTAAAGGCACCACTGTCTTTGTTGTGAACTACAAATCGCAATATCAACACATGTTGTTCATGGTGAGAGGCATCAGGAGTAGCATCACATATGATAGAATAATAAATGGCCTTTTCTCTCTCTAAAAGGACGGCCTTCTGCACACTCTCACCACATGATTCAATAAACTTGTTCTGACTCTCCCATGACAGATAATGAGCCTGTCCTTCCATTGTTCCGCCCTCTGTTTGCTTCTGTTTGACTTTAGCCAGATGGTCTGAGTGATGCTGTCATATTGAGCTATAATCTCAAGAGTTCCAAGAAAGTTACCATTGTGTGCATCACTGATCAGATATTATCTCCTTGGAATGCTAAATCTTGTGAAGCAAGAAATAAGGTAACATCCAACAATCTTTCCAATATTTTTTTCCATCTTGTAGCTTCTGTTAATATTTGGTTTTGAATCTTACTGTCCACTCCATGTCCACCTGACAGTGATGGCTGTAATTGCTTCCACTGGCAGTAGGAAGTTTTATGTTCTATGCTCTTTCCATGTTCAGGAAGTTTAGTATATAGTTTATGCCATTTTTTCACAATAGGTGAATACCCTTCATTTTTTGCCAGCATACTGCATTGTTTAAGCCTCCCTTCAGGAAACAGCCAACACGGAAAACAATACAGCGCTTGGTTGGTAGCACTCCAAACAAGCCAGTCTTTTGTATCTTTTCTCTCTTGTTGGAAGTCTTACATTTGAGAAGAAATTTTGAAAAATTATGCCCAACAACATCTTTCGGCATTGACTTTGCTAGCTTCCACATTTTTTCAAAAGTCAGGACACCAGATAGAACAATTTTTGTTGGTAGAATCTGTTACGTTTTCAGGCCACAAGCCTGGATCTTTGAAAAGACAAGAATCAGATAGCGTAGCACTACTCTCTCCTGCTTCTTGTAAACCTTCTGAATGTGGTGGTGCGAATGGTGATACTATCTTCAAGCAATAGATTGGAATCACATGATGTATGTCCGGCAGCTTTTCTTTGTCATCAATTGCCAGTGCCACAGACACAGTCTCTATATTGAAATCATTTTCATCTTGATTTTGTTCATCTGCTTCCCTAGTTAGTGTATTGCCTGACCGCAGAAAGGCCTCGTCTCATCTGAAAAACTGGAGGATAGATTGTGTGTTGTTTAGCTTCTTTTAGTTCCCCACCAAACATGGCAGTATGGGGTGCGTGTGAATGAGAGTGAATTAGACACTTACATATATTTTGGGCCTGCAAATCCTACCAGAAGCAGAAGCAGCACTTGCTTCTAGTGTCTTATGGTGCTTTGCTTTGCCCCTTCCACCAGCTGTCCCTCCCTTCTGCCTATGCACAAGGAACTCTGGGACTGGTAGTTCTTGATCTTGATATGCTAGACCATGTCTTAGAGAGGAGCACAAATCTCTCTGTCTCTCAGTCTCAGACTACAAATCCTAGTTGAACTGCACAAGTACACACTCTCTATTCTAGAGATGGACCTGAGCTGGGCCAGCAGGCCCAGCAACTCACTGTCCACAATGTTGCTTGAGACTGCTCTAACACTGCTTCTGATTGGCTCCAGCAAATCTCACAAGATCTGAACAATAGATACAGATACAGTGAAATAAGTTTTTATAAATATCCTCAGGCATGATCTACAATTTAACCTCAATTTTTTCCTCAATGTAATGGAGGTTGCAGCATGGGCCAGGCCCCCCAGGGCCTCTTGGCCCCAGTAAAGTGTACCCTTTCCCCCCACCATGTGGGGGCCTGTGCTGGGGGATACATCTGTCTACCCAATTATTAAGACCAAAAATGCTCCTCTCAGGTCTGTGGAGATGTTTTGCTACCTAGGGAGTAGCTGTCACAGAACGCCACAGTGAATGATGACATTACCCATCACACAACCAAGGTCAGCTTTGCATTTGGAATGCTGTCACACCACCCATGGAATGAGA
Source organism: Emydura macquarii macquarii (assembly GCF_026122565.2). Classification (NCBI taxonomy): domain Eukaryota; kingdom Metazoa; phylum Chordata; order Testudines; family Chelidae; genus Emydura; species Emydura macquarii. Next base: position 55,609 of record NW_027133272.1, read on the forward strand.
TAGGTGTCAAAATAAGCTAAATGTCTATTGGGCACTCATGCGTACAGTGCTTCTATATGGTTGTGAGACATTGACAACATAGCGCCGCCACATTAGGAAACTTGTTCAGTTCTATGTGCACTGTCTTTGGTCTGTTTGCAGGGTCAAATGGTGGGACAGGAGTCCCAATATCGAAATCCTTCATCATTGTTGGCTGTCTGGCATTCCAAGCACGCTCATAAAAACTCACCTGCATTTCTCTGGGCATCTCGTTCATATGGTCAACTCAAGAGTACTTAAGGTCATATTTTATGGTCAGCTAAAGCCAGGCACCTTTTTTCATGGTGGTCAGTGCAACTGATATGAAGACACACTGAAGTAAAACTTGAAAGCATGCCAGTTTGTCCCCAGCAACTGGGAAGCAACAGCCCACGACTGAGCAAGGTGGCGGCAGATTTGTCATGTTGCCGCTGACTGCTTTGAAGAAGGCACATTAACACCTTATATTAAAAATATGGCCAGCACAAAGCAAGGATAAAACAGCCTGCAATGCTCACGGACAATCTTGTCTGTCCCACATGTAACTGTGTTTGCAGTTCTTGTGCTGGTCTGACCACGCAGGTCCGTGTTCACATATAGTGTTTGCTGAATCCCCATATGTCGACCTTGACGTGAGACTCCATCATCATCATCAGGTGTAACCTGACTGCACTTGTGCCATCCCTAACAAGCAACTGAACATGCGCCATTCCAAGACTGTAGAGGCTGAGCAGGATTTTCCCAGCAGTTGTTCCTGTGGTACTGGGCACAACAACTGAGAGCAGAGAGAACATCTTTTCTGTGCTCTCAGTGCCTAAATTGTGGGCATCCAGCCAGCCTGGAGGAGAAAGTATTACTCTGACTGTAAAACAGAGTGGAGAGGAACTTGGTGTGGGAGACTGAGACAAGATCCAGGGATAGCAGGACTGGGGGAGCTGGAGAAAGGAGTTATGGTGGCAGATTGGAGATTGAGACAGGCGAGAACAAGCATAGAGCTGGGCAATCAAGGCTGGCATCAATGGTGGAGCATAGGTAGAGTTGGTCTTGCACTAAGATAAGAAGCCAAGTAGGTTGGATGGGCTTAAGTTGTGGAGGGCATTGTGAGTAAGGACACAGCGTGTGTGTTTTGATGCACAGGTATGTCCACCAAGATAGAGAAAGGGGGGAAAAGGGGAGGGGCTTAGGGAGAATGATGAGGAGCTCAAATGAGGCCATGATAAATTTAAGTTGTCAGCAGAACACCAATCTAGAGATGTCAGAAGGACAGTCAGAGATCTTAGTTTGGATGGAGGGAGCCACATCCAAGCTGGAGAGGTAGATCTGACAGCCATCAGCATAGAGATGGAATTCAAATCCCTATCTGTGGATGAGAGCGACCAGAGATGGGGTGTACATGGAAAAGTGGAGAGGGCTGAGGACAGAGCCCTGAGGAACCCACAGTGAAACGGAGAGAGGGGAGATGGAAGACCTATCAAATGAGACACTGAAGGAGTGATCCAAGAGGTAGGAAGGGAAGAGAGTGTCAAAAGCCCAGAGTAGCAGGATTTTGAGAAGAAGATTATGGTTGGCATTGCTAAAGACAGCTAATAAGCTAAGGATGATGAGGATGGAGTGCCAGCCATTAAATCTAACCAGGAATAGGACATTGGAGACCTTGGTGAGAGCCATTTATGAGGAGTGCAAGGGCAGAATCCAGATTGGAAGGGGTTTAGCATGGAGTTGGAGGAGAAGACTTTAGACCAGCAGTTGCAGATGGCACTCACAGGGTATGTCTTCACTGCAGTTAACTTGGGTGATCAGTACCTGGGTTAGCCAGCCCAGGTGTGAGCTGTCTCACTGCAAAGCCACACCTGAGTTACTGTGTCCTCGCTGTTGCCCTCACCTGTATGTGTTGCTAGGTGTTTTAGGGGCCTATTGCATGGTATTTGGTGCTGCAGTAAGATGAGCCACTCTATGATTCTTTCCCAGTGAACTGTGGAAGCATTTGTCTGTCCTATCAGCACTTGAGTGATCTAGCTTGTGTCCTGAATGGGAAGGAGGCAGGTTACCAGCCTGAGTGAAAGTGGCACCCGGCTTTAGCTTCTACCCCTATCCCAGCCTTCGAGACTGGGTTTAAAGCACCACTAAGCCTGGGTGAGCAGGTTTGTTTGTGGAGGGAAAGGAGGCTAGGGGCAATCCCCAGCTAAGAGCCCCGGCTAACTCTGCAGTGCAGACAGACTCTGGCTAAGTTTGGAGATGATGATGAGGAAGTGGGTCAGGCTCGGGTTTCTGGATGTTGGGCTGTGGGGTTTTTAGGCTGGGAGAGACCAAGGCCTGTCTACACTGTGCAGGTGTGACAAACGCGAGGCTGTGCTTTTATACTTATTGACGCTGTATCTGGAGCTGTCTGGGTAGCAGAGCCGGGGGCAAGCAGGAAGGGGCCCTTTCTAGGAGTCACCTAACACCTGACACTCATGCGTCCTTACCAGACAATGCTGGAGTGAGCAGCTGTCATGGCTCCACCCTGCTCAGCTCAGCTGGATCCAAACTTCAGTCTGAGGAGTGCGGGGAATCAGCCTGAGAGTCCCACAGATGCACAGCAGGGTCTGTTAGAAGAATGTGCAGTGGTTCTGTTCCGTTGTAGTGAGGGGTCTGAGCAGATTACACTAAATAGTCAGGCAGGCGGTTTGTTGTTTTAACACCTTTTTCTTGTCTTCTCTCTAATGCTTTGTTCCGGTGTCTAAATACAAACATTTTCCACTGCAGTCAGGCTTGCCGAAGTGAGGGTGGTGAGGGGCCCAGCTGGGGGGTTTGGCACTGTGCGTGAGGGTCCCTCTAACCCAACCCTGAGGTCACTGCCTCCCTCCTGTACCCAGGCCTCTGTGCAGTCCACTACCTCCTCCCTGTACCCTGCGTGCCCCAATGGACAGTCTGTGGGCCTGCTACGAGTAGAAATCAGGCTCTTCTGATTTGACTGGATGCAGTTCTCAAACCGTCCAGCATTACAGACAGTCACATGAGGAAATGCCATTGAGTTGAGTGTAGAATTTGTTCTAAGAAGGCTGTTGGTCAATCTCCCTGGTCTCAGGTTCCAAAGGGAAGAAAGGCAGGGTGATAAGCAAATGGTATGCACTGGGCGGTGTATCTGGGTCCCAGTCTATGGGTGTATCTACACTTTGAGCTGGGAGTGTGGTTCCCAGCTCGAGGAGACATACTCGTGCCAGCTTTCATCGAGCTAGCATGCTAAGAGCAGAGTGTAGGGGCAGAGGCAGGAGATGCAGGTCGGGCTGCCTAACATTTCTGATGAGTTTGTACTCAGGGCAGTCAGCCCTTCCTGCCTTTCATACTGCTGCAGCTATTGTCCTATTTTTAGTGCCCTCGTTCTATCGGAACTAGCATGGGTGTGTCTATGTGCACTGGGAATCACACCCCCAGCTCCAGTGAGGTTATGATGCTTGTACTCAGCAAAGGAAACACTTTGTACACATAGAAGACAGTAACAGAACCACAAGTCAGCTGGAAGAGCAGGTCAGAACAGCCGAACCCATTGCAGAGCAAGTCATTTAAGCCAAGGGCTCAGTTGTCAGACCTGGGAGCCCAACTGCAGATGAGGCAGGAGTTACTGCAGGAAGAGATGTGCCAGAAACTGAGTCTAAATACCCTGGAGAAACCCAGCTTTAAGAAGAGTGAGGCTCTTTGAATGGTGCATAGTTCTGGGAGGAGGGCTGGGGACTCGTGATCATGGGAGGGGACAATTGTCAGCATTAGCACAGGGCCAGAACAAGGGTGGGGGTTGAGGGCTGTGACATGGAGCTGGCTGAGCCTTGGGGATTAAGCCAGCCTGCTGCCACCAGAGCTCTAATGAAGAGGAAAGCGGAACCAGCTGAGAGAGCCTTCAGGGTGGGGCTAGCAAGGAGCAGCTGTTGTGTTCACTCAGCGAAGCCCCAGAAAGGCTCACGGGAGAGTGGTGGCACAGGGAGGAGCTGCAAGGGAAGGGATGAAAGATCAGCCTGCAAGGGTGAAGTCACAGAGGGAGGCAAGCTGCCCTGATAAGGGACTGAGCCCTGATCTACATGTACCTGGAGAGTCGGCGTAGTCGACAGGAGTTACACAAACTATGCAGAGTACCTTGCGTAACTCCTATCGACTGCTGTGCTTCCCTTCTGTGCGCTGTCTTCACTGCACTGCGCCAACAGGAGCCGCGTTCCCATTGACACAGTGCTACACCACTTGAGGAGGTGGTTTTATTCAGTCAACTTCCTGAGTGATTGAGCGGGTCTACACTGACCGCTCAACTGATCTAGAAAGATCAATCTGGAGGCAGCAACTTTGCCACGGTCAGTATAGACATACCCTGAGACTACAAGACCCTAGCCTGGCACTGTCTATATATAGTTGGTGGTGGGGAGTCTGTAAATAAAGACACTGCTGGCAGAGCACGGGCTGCAGTCTGTGACTGCTTTGTGGGGCAGACGACTGGAGCAGAAAGGGGGCAAAGGTGAGAGGAACCCCTTACAAGGGGCTAACGAGGAAGGGTTGTCTTTGTACTCTGGAAAATGAACTAATAATTAAAACCCTGCAAAGGGGGCATCTTGTTCTCCATTGCTGTATCTGAGTAAATCTGTGCAAGATCCAAGAGGGTCGAGAAAGAAGTCAGTTGTCCTGCAAACCAAGCCGTGCCTGAAAGGGGCATGTTCAAAGTTGTTACCCTACAACCGGGTGACATGGCTGTTGGGGAGAGCACATGGCTGGGATGCCCCTAAGCTGCACCATTCCTTGGATTTGTGGCTATCTGCAGCTAGCAGAAGCCAGCCAGACCTCAGGACGTTTTATCTCACTTCAAGGGGACTGGCAGACCAGCCCCATGGAACACAAGGGTCAGCTTTACACCACCTTTGCAACCTTACTGGAGTGCATGTATCTAAGATAATGTTTTTACATTTTTCTCAGACTTAGAACTGCGTGGTCATGGTGTTATAGTGGTAGCTGATGGTCAAAAGTCTAAAAAATGTAAATCAAAACAAAGTCTTGTGTATGGGGTGAGCAGAAGAGGAAATGGAAGAAATGTGAAAACTACAGGAAACCTCAGAGTTGAGCACAGCGTAATGTAGATGAAATGTGTGCAAAGAGCTGTTCAGCTTCCTTTGTAGTTTTATGAACCTCAAAGAGATGTTTACCAGATGAGTATGAACCTGTGACCCCTGGTATTTCACTGTGAGAGCTGTTGTTTCAGAAATTCTAATGTGACAGTAAAATTAACTTCTCATTATTTCTGGGAAGTGTGTTCAACCTGTCTTCCATGCTCTCCACTCCACTGAAACCACTCTCACTAGGATCTTTAAAGACCTCTTCCAGGCCGAACCTCAGGGCCTCTCTTCCATCTTCATCCTGTTTGACTTCTCTGCTGCTTCTCATAATGTTGATCATACCTACTTCCTTGACATCCTGTCCTTGGATTTAAGACTGTCCTTGTGGTTTCCTCCTACCTCTGGTTGTTCCTCCTTCTGCGGTATCACTGGGCTTTGTCTTTGGTCCACTCCTCTTCTCCCTGGGCATTGTCATCCACTCACATAACTTCAGGTAGCAATGTAGACTGGTGACTCACAAATCTGTCTTTCCACACCTGACCATCATGTAATCCCAAATCTCCCCTTCTCTCTGACATCTCCTGGATATGTTGCCATAAACTTAAATTTAACATGGCTAAAACTGAACTCCTAGTCTTTCCTCCTGTACCCTACCCCCGCCCCCTTTGTCTATCACTTCTGACACCGTCATCATTCTCACTATCAGTCAGTCCTTTAACTTGGTTTTATCTCTGATACCACTTTCAGTGCAGGCCACTTACAAGTTTTGTCAGTTCTTCATGCATAATGTTTGTGATCAACACAGATAAAACCCTCATAATTTTTCCTTTTTACTACTGCAACTTCATCTTTCCTGGCCTTTCTGTTACCCACATTGGTCTGGAGCATCTGCGGGGGCATACAAAATATAGCTGGTGAAATCATCTTCCTTGCCCATTGGTCTGATTGTGTTACTCATCTCTCTGAAGTCAGAGAGTGAGGTTCTGGGTCAGCTCCCAGTAGGAGTTGTTGGGAGCGAACAAATTAATTACTTTGAAGAGAAAGCTGGACATATTTATGAGTGGGATTGTATGATGAGGTTGCTTGTGATGGTGGGGGCAGGAGTTGGCAGCCCTGGGAATCCATTTTGGTTCGTGTCTAGTGTTTGTTTCAGGGCTTCAGCTGGTCACCTGCACAGGTCAGGAAGGGATTCCCTTCCCTCGCCTCCCCCAATGCATTCTGTGTTTGTTTGGGTCTCTTTCCTCTGAAACATCAGGGATGGCCACAGCTGGAGATGGGACATTGGACGGGGTGGGCCAGTGTTCTCAGGGAGCACAGAGCATTCTCTCTGTGAGGTGCTTGGCCGGCTGGTTCATGCTCAGATGCTCAGGATCTAACTGAACATTATATGTGGGGTTAGGAATGAATTTCCCCCAGGTCAGATTAGCAGTGACCTTGGGTTTTTTCCGCTTTCCTCTGCAGCGCGGAGTGCAAGTTACTTGCCAGGATTATCTGGGTCTATCCCAGTTAATCATTTCCCTGCCATTGCAGGGTTCTGGACACTGGTGCACGTTGGTCTCCCATGTGTCTGTGGCACACAATAATCTAGTCTCCTGTGGGCTGTGATACTTTGGTCTCATTTCGGTTTTTGAGTTGAGTGTGTGGGTGCTGGGCGGTGTTGGAGGCTTGTGATAAACAGGAGGTCAGGCTAGATAATCCTTAAACTCCATGACTCTATCATTCCATCACTAGCTCCCCTCCTGCCCCTCCACTGCAACAAGTTCAAGCTCCTTGTTCTCACTTTTAAGGCCTTTTGCAGTTCTGACCCTCCCTATGTATCCGTTCTTTCATCTAACTGAGTCAGCTCCCAACTCCCTCCATTCCACCAACGAGTCCAGTCTTGACCTCCTGCTGCTTGTCCAGTTCTCCCATAGGCATCTTTGGCCTCTTCCATTCTTGCAGCATCAATAAATGTGCAGCTAGACTCCTCATAAACAGGAAAAAATAGGTATTTAAAGTGTTTGGAAAGATTTTTGGCCAGGCTGGTATTTGGGAATTTCACCCACTGTCCAAATTTACCCCACAAGTATTTGAAAAAGTGTTGAAATTTGGAGTTTGGGCAGGGTTCATGGTTCAATTTTTTCCTGGTATAAACACACACCTTTTCATGGAAAGATACTATCCTTTGTTTTTAAAGGACTCTGTCCTTACACAAGCTGAGGTAAGTGGATGTACTTTGTTTCTGTTAGGGATGCCTTTTGTTATATTTCAAAAACTGCTCTGTGGTGCTTTGGATAATGTGCCTTATTTCATGCATTATCACCACCCTGTAACCCCTTGGTAATGCTGAATTCACCATCCATGGTGCCGCTTCGCACTTTGCCCATCACTTTGTGCACAAGTCTCCAGTTGCCTGGCTTCTGCACAATCACTTGCTCGTCTCAGGTGATTTCCCCTCTGTCACAGTTACAGGCTAGCTGCACGTCTGCCCCCTTTCTGGTCTCTCTGAGTGCACCCAGCTCAGGTGTTCAGCTTCTTGTCTTCCCTGTATCAGAGTGGAATCTTGTGATGCTGGCACGATGAAGGTACAAAATGACCAGGTGCAGGGATTGACACAGTACAGCAGCCTAACGGGTTATGAGCTGATGAAACTTACAAGCAGTGTGTGGTGCTGCTGGGTTTAAGGATATATTTCGGCCATTCTTGTTTAAGGAAGGAAAGGCATTTATATTTTTAGAGGGTAATCAGGTAGTCAGTTGGACAGGGTCTATGTGTGTGTGATCGAACGTACCCCTGTATTCACACCCTACACACTATTGTAGTGACCTTTGTATAAAATATGCCTTGTGAGGTATCATTTGAAAACTAGTAACTTACTGGTCAACTTACTGGGGAAAATCTGGGACTCTGTGCCGTTCTCCTCTGCAATCTGGACTGGTGTATAACTGTGTCACCCAAATCTCTAACTCCTCGGCACCTTCCTTACAGTGTGAACCCCCCAGTTCTGGGTCAGCCTACGTACAGCCTCCTGCAACTCAGCATCTCTTAACTTAGTGCATGGGTGCTTCTGGCCATCCACTCATGGGATTCTGTAATAGGAGGCCCCCCCCCCAGTTCCAGATGAAACCCTAGGAACTGCCGTCTTACAGAGTTCAGTGCTGCCCACTGTACTATGCAAACTCATATGTCTGTCAATTTATCAAAGAAATGATATGCACCAGCTCTGTCACTTTAAATGAAGTCTCTATACACACCCAACCCAGAAGCAGTGCTTCAGAAAAAACAAACAAGAAGTTTATTAAGTACAGAAAGATTTTAAGTGATTATAAGTCAGAGGAATAGCGGTCAGATTTGATCAAGAAGAAATAAAAGCGAATCACATTCTAAACTAAACTTCACACTTCAGTAGCCTTACAGTCTGAGATGGTTCTTACCACAGGCTTGTTAGTCGGCCCCCCCAACCAGGCTCCCTGCCTGTGGACAGTCTTGATGTTATCTTGTAGGTGGATTGCAAGAGAGAGCTCCAGAGAGCCAAAATGTCTCCCCTTTTAACATGCTTCTCCGCCCTCCTCCCCACTTCAGGGTCCGGTGATGACCAGTGTCTGAGCCTGGACCCCTTCATGTCCTGAGTTGCATGAGCATCCCCTTATCAGATGCTTAGGCCAGTTCATTCTCTCTCGAAGAGCTGGGCTGTTTTATGCATGCCTTGGCGAGGCGTAAACTACTGCTCTGCTGCTTTTAGTGTTTGCCTGGGTCTGCTTCAAGTCACGTGCGATACATCTCAGGGAATATTACATAGCAGAGCTTCTCAACCATACATAGGACACTGCAAGAAACATGCTGCCGTAACAACAGTACTGTTCAGGATGTCATGAGCGTTCCAAAAACACCTGACATGACATACTTTGCATTAAGCAATACACAGTTACACTACAAGGGTGAACATGAATGACATAGAATGACACCATAAGGATGTATATGGGGTGCAATGAGTCATAGGGTCACCCTGCAAGTAGGAACCAAGGCTGGGGGAAGCCAAAGTGTGACTGCAGCATTACTGGCAGGCTGCAGCTACACACAGACACTCAGGGTGTGACCTGCCGGTTGGCAGGCTGTTTGTCAGAGGCCCAGGTTGGGAATTACAACAGCAAATTATTGTGAGGCACCCAAGATTACAAGGCAGGCAAGAGACAACCCCTCACTGGTCTGGATTCCACCCTGGAATGTGACAACCTGAAAGCTACCTCGATGACTGGACAATGTGCAGTGCAGCCTGTAGCGTTTCCTGCATTGAACTGGGGGAGTATGAAATAGTGACTTTTGGCTGTGGTTATTTGAAAACAAATACCTGTTTACTCAGTAATGCAGTGGCGCTTAGAAAGGTTGACGGTACCTTTATGGAATGAGAAACAGTTTGGGAGCTTTATGCATCCTCGATGGCATAGTGGGAACTGAGAAAGATGAGACTGGTGAACTCTCTACATTTCTTTTCAGGACGTCTGTATACATCTGATTACAAATGTTATTTAGCACAGCAGAGTTATCCGAGAGAACTTCATAGCTGACTGTAAGCCGGGGAACACACAGAAATAAGGAAGTTAAGAGCCAATGGTTCAGTACTGAAGGCAGAAGCTGGAATCAGCTGAATTTTCAGAGGACTTTAGGACAAAAAGTGGGGCAGCCTCCTCTGATAGATTTGCAGGATGGAAGGAAAAGAGACTGTAGTGGGATATGGTGGGGTTATGGGATCCTAGTATTGGGCCAGTCCACAGGGAACTTGATCGCTTGTTGAGGATGGTTCAGGACTATTACACTGAGCTCCCTCAAGGACAAACCATCCTTCTTTCCAGCAGCAGCAGCTTTTGGATAGTAGGGCAGGTTTTCCAGCACTGGCAGATGATAAACAAGACTCGCTTTTGAGATCAATACAGGAAATGGAGATTTGTAAAGCTATCTTGTCACTGAAGAAGGGACCTCCCTTGAGGGTGGGTGATTTGACAGAGGAACTTTATCAGAAGTTCTGATTCCCTCTCTGTGATGCTTTCATGTGCTTTCAGTGATGCCTTAGCTAGGGGCACATTGAGATCGTCCTTGTCTGAAGGCCTTTTGCCTTTTTTGCCAAAACAGGGGATTTGGCAGATATAGGGAATTGGAGACTATTGCCCTTTTGAACACAGATTACAGAAAGTTGGCTGCCATTATGGCCAAGAGACTGGGGACAATAACTGGGAAATTATTACATCCCCGTCAGTCTAATGCAGCTAAAGATCGCACAATGATACACACGCGATGTAGTTTGTGGGAACTATTTGAAATTGGGTGATAGGGAGAATGGCAGGGTTATGTTTTGGCCTTCGGTCAGGCCAAAGCTTTCGATAGAGCTTGGTCTGTCCCATTCTCCCGCAGTTATTAACTAGCTATGGATCTTGTATGTTCATGCACTATGCATCCCATGTAGTAAATGGGTGGAGGGGAGAGATTATACAGATACATTCTGAGGTAAGGCAAGGTTGTTCCTTGAGTCAGTTGTTGTATTGTTTTCGTTTGACCCTTTAGTGTGGGCAGTGTATGATAACAGGGAATTTCAGCTCTTCCATGTCCAGATTAGAGGGGAGAGGAATTTCAGTCTGTCAATGAAAATTTTCATCCGTGTGGATGATGTCTGAGCACTGGGGGAGGGGCAGCACAGAAGATAAGGAAACATTTCTGGCACTTTACATAATAATTCAGCTGCAGCCGGTGCATTAATTAACATGAAGCAGAGCGAGGCCTTGTGGGTGGGGATTTCAAGGTGCTCTTTTGCTCTTCCAGAGAAGTTACAGATTGTGATGAACCTTCCTGGGTGAGATGTTCCCCCCACCCTGCAATCCGGACTGGTGTGTAGCTGTATCACCCCAATTCTTCACTCCTGGGCCCTGACTTACTCCGCTTTGCTGTGTGAGTCACCCACTCCTGGGTCAGCCCACGCCCAGCCTCCTGCACGTAATCGGTCCCTCACTTAATGAAGGAGTGCTCTAGCCAGCCACTCATGGAATAGACCCCCAGCAAATACCCCCAGTCCCAGATGCAACCCTGGGAACTGCCGTCTTGCAGGGTTCGGTGTGGCATACTGCATCCTGCAAGCTCATTTACATTTGTCCGTCATTTTATCAAAGAAATTGATATGCACCAGCTCTGTCACGCTAAGTGTGGCCTCTGCACAAACTCAATCCACATAAACTGTTTTAGATGAACAAAGACGTTTACTGACTACAGCAAGATTTTAAGAGAATCTGTCAGATTAAGAAAAAGTCAAGGAGTTAATCACAATTAACCAAAAGATAACTCTCATCTTAATTTAAGACTAATATTTTGCCAAGAAGGCTAATAGCATATTGGGCTGTATTAGTAGGAGCTTTGCCAGCAGATCGAGGGAAGTGATTATTCTCCTCTATTCGGCAATGGTGAGGCCACATTTGGAGTATGGTGTTCAGTTTTGGGCCCCCCACTACAAAAAGGATGTGGAGAAGTTGGAGAGAGTGCAGCGGAGGGCAACCAAAATGATTAGGGGCTGGAGCACAGGACTTATGAGGAGAGACTGAGGGAACTAGGCTTGTTTAGTCTGCAAAAGAGAAGAATGAGGGGGGATTTGATAGCAGCCTTTAACTACCTGAAGGGGTTCCAGGGAGGATGGAGCTAGACTGTTCTCAGTGGTGGCAGATGACAGAACAAGAAGCAACGATCTCAAGTTGCAGTGTGGGAGGTCTAGGTTGGACATTAGGAAAAGTTTTTCACTAGGATGGCGGTGAAGCACTGGAATGGGTTATCTAGAGAGGTGGTGGAATCTCCATCTTTAGAGGTTTTTAAGATGCAGTTTGACAAAGCCCTGGCTGGGATGATTTAGTTGGGATTAGTCTTGGTTAGTCCTGCTTTGAGCAGGGGGTTGGACTAAATGACCTCCTGAAGTCCCTTCCAACTCTATGATTCTGTGATGCTACCAGCCCCTGCCAAATAATTTGCAAACACAAAGTAAAAAACACCTGACTGTCCTCTGAGTTGGTAATCCTCCTCTGTTGACCAGAAGTGTAGCCCATTGTTTTGACTACACTCGTGGCAGAAACCTGCTTAATGTGTTTGGTTAGCTTTAACATCTCATCACCTTACCATGGCAGGATGCAAGCCACTTCTCCCAGTTAAACTCAGCTAATGAATCACAGTCGAAGAGGTCTCCCAAAATGTCTATAACCCTAGTGTGACACACTGTACCCCATGTACACCCTTATGCTGTGATGTGCGTATCATTTATGTTCACCCTGACAGTGTAACTGTGTATTGTTTGATGCAAGCTGTGCCATGTGAGGTGTTTTTGGAATGCTCATGGCATACTGAACATTATTGTTATGGTGGCATATTTCCTGCAATGTCATACGTATGTACAGCTATGAAACTCTGCTGTATCATATCCCCAAATGTGTGTCTCACACGGTTTGAATAGATGCAGACAAACACAAGGCTGTGTTTCCATGCTCCGCAGAGGCATCGCACAGGAACAATGGCCTGCTCTGAGCACCCGTGAGCACTTTGGCTCCAGTGGAATAAATCATGCTCATGGCTGGGCAGGGCTGGATCACCTGACCCCAGGGGGTGTTGGGAAAACTTGTTAAAAGCTGCGGCGTCTTTGTCATGTGGCTCTCCCCTGGAATCCATCTTCTAAGCAACACCAAAGACTGAAGATCTACCCACAGAGAGGGGGCCTGATTTCAAGAGGCATCGCACCCAACCTGTGTGGTAAATTGAATACACACTGTTGACTCATATCCAGGTCCTTTTCTGTGTAACTGCTGCCTAGCCAGTCTGTAGTAAGGCATGTGAGTCTCCTGTCTTAAGTGAAGGACTCGGCACTTGTTGAACCTTATCAGATTTTTTTGACCCAATCCTCCAATTTGTCTAAGTCACTCTGTATACTATCCCTACCCTCCAGGGTATCTACCACTCACCCCCGCCCCACAGCTTAGTGTCATCTGCAGACTTGCTGAGGGTGCAATCCACTCCACCTTGCAGATCAAATGAAGCTGTTGACCAAAACCGGTCCAGCATCGACCCCTGGGGCACTCTGCTTGTTACTGGCTGCCAACTAGATATCTAGCCGTTGATGACTACCCATTGAGCCTGATGATCTAGCTAGTTCTTTATCCACTTTATAGTCCATTCATCCTACACATACTTCTTTATCTTGCTGATGAGAATACTGTCGGAGACCATACCAAAAACTTTGCTAAAGTCAAGGTATATCACGTCCACCGCTTTCCCCACATCCACAAAGCCAGTCACCTCTTCATAGAAGGCAATCAGGTTGGTCAGGCATGAGTTGCCCTTGGTGAATCCATGCTGACTGTTCCTGATCAACTTCCTCTGTTCCAAGTGCCTTAAAATAGATTCCTTGAGGACCTGCTCCGTGATTTTTCTAGGGACTGGCTGATTTTATCCATTCTTTCACATATATAGTGCCAGTTCCCCACCAGCATGACCTACTCTGTCATTCCTATATATTTTTACTCTGGTAATACCGTGTTTCATTTATTATCCTCATTCCATCAAGTTTCTGTGATGCTCATTATATCAACATCCTCATTTACTACTAGGCCCTCAAGTTCAGCGGTCTTAGTATTTAGACTTCTATCATTGTACACAAGGACTTATCAAATTTGTCAATATATAGTTTCTGCTTTCATTTGACTGTTTCTCTTCGGTTCTTACCTGTACTTTGTGAACTTCTACCCTCTCCTCTTTATTAGAATAAATCCTCCCCTAAGGGATGTGTGTGGTTGGTGACCACAACTGCCCAGAAAGGAGTATGCATGTGCTACTCAGATACAAAAACAGGAAGGGAAAGAGGAACTAACTCAGTGTGGGTAACCAGCACAGCTCAGTTATCACACTGCAGATACAGACAGGAAAGAAAGACTTGAATAGCAACATATTTAATAATATTTAATCATAAACAAGATGACTTTTTTCTTTCTGGCTGCCCTTCTAGACACCCCAGCATCTGAGATTACACAAATGTATTTCAGATAACACAATAGCATTTTACAATATCATTCACACCATTATCTCACAGTTCATGGCAGTTACGACAACAGAAATGCTGCAGCATGAATGTGGGGTAGGGTAACGATGGAAGAGGCAAGATGACAAGAAGCATGAGGAATTGGTAAACTGCTCTCTGACAATAGGAGGCAGAGAAGTGCTGGGCTTTGACCTGAATTTTGAGATGGGCTGGGAAAGCAGAGGAAGCCAGGGCGATGGGCTGAGTAGTCCAGACAGCTGGATATCAGCAACAAAGAGTCAACCTTTGACAGAAGAGAACAGGGAGCAGGGGGCTGCCAGGGGTCAGAACTGGCAGATAGCGATCTAGGGGGAGATCACATAAGTAGGTGGTATGGAACTAAAGACAGATGAAGTCCATGGTTCAGACTGTGAACTCTTGGGGATAGTGAGCCTGTTATTTTATACCAACATAAAGCAGAGGCAGTGAGCACAAGATACTCATAAGGGACAAGTAGCCTTGGCTTTTCCCCCTGGGTGCGAAACTCCAGCTATCACTCTAATCCCAAGGGGTGAAAGGAAACCATGCAAAACTGAACCTGTAAAAATGTATTAAAATATTGATGTGTGGGATAATTATATGAAACTGTGTCTCAGGCATACACATAGTGATAAGCAATGGGGATGGTCACAGTACACAGTTCAGAACTCAGGGGAGATTGAATGAAAGCCCTGGAGTGAGCATTAATATATTTCAGGTCTATATTCTCCCTTTAGTTCACATTGGCATTTTTGGTTACCTGGCCAAAGCAAAAGTCCACTCCTTGCAAGATAGAAGAAAACCCCAAAATAAAGATTATCCGTCTTTGCCTGTCCCTGCGTTCAATATCCCTTTGTCCCTGCCCTGGGCCATGGCCTTCACTCTGGAGATTCAGGGTTGCACAAGAGTCACGTTGCCCTCCAGGGCTAAACACGTCTTCACTCATTCTCTGAGAGGTTTTCCTCACTATCAGCTGGTAGTGCTATAAGGGAGGCTAAGTGCTTCCTCTGTGCTCTGGCCCTGGGACTTTATTGCAGGGCTGCAGTCTGCCCTACGCCCAGAAATTCCCTGTTTCACACAGCTACTTCCTACCACTTCAACTTTCGTAGCTGTCCGAGTTTACCAGAGAGTCCTGCTCATGGAGATTAAGGCCAAAGGGACATTTTGATGATCTAGTCTGACTTCATCTATAAAGCAGGCTACAAACTTTCCACCCAATGATTTCTACATCAAGACAAATAACTTGTGCTGGAATAAGAGCATCTGTTTTAGAAACAAATCCAACCCTGATTTAAAGATTTCAAGCGATGGAGTTTCCACTTAGCTACTTGTTCCAGTGGTTAATTATTCTCACTCTTAAAAATGTGCACCATATTTCCAGTCTGAATTTGTCTAGCTTCTACTTCCAGTCATAGGATTTTGTTATGCCTATGATTTGTTATTCCGGTCATAGGAACATGTAGTGACATAGAAATTGTGATCAAGTCATCTTTTAATCTACGCTTTGATAAGGTAATAGACCTTCCATTTGGCCATATTAAAATGCATGCTGTTTGATTGCGTCAAGTTTATGAAGTGATACAGATTGCTCTGTAACACTCACCTGTCCTCACGTTATTACCACTTCTCCAATCTCTATGTTAACTGCAAATGTTACCAACAGTTGTATTATATTTTCTTCCAGATCACTGGAAAAACTCATAATTATTGTTGGGCCCAGAACCCCCCATGGGACTCCACTAGAAACACAACCTGCTCTGAGGTGCAGAAGAGGTGAGAGGCATTCCTCTTGAAAGTCTCTGGGTGAAGACAAAAGGGGGGGAAAACAAGGATGATGCCATTGGAGGGGGGTCTGCTATAGGCCACCCAATCAGAACGAGGAGGAGGTGGATGTGGCATTTTTAGAACAAATAACAGACGTATCCAAAGCACAGCTAGAGAACACAAGTGTAAAATGGGAATTTTGCAAGGTGAAAGAGGAGAGATAAGGTGACTTTCAGGGTGAGTTTGTTGTGTTGGTTAGTTTGTTTGTTGAGTGCCTGCTTAGCATAGGACTGCTGGATTAAAGTGTATATTATGGTCTGTGTGGGGGCTGTGTGCTGAGGCAAGTGGACTGCTAGGCTAGGCTGAGAGATTATTAACGAGGCTCCAGCCTCCCATTCTTTGATCCCTGCTCCCTTTAGGATCCCTTAACAAGGGGGCAGGGCTAACTCAGGGAGAACAGAGGTTTAAAAAGCCTGCTTCTAAGAACTGGGGAGTTTTGCAAAGGAGTTTACAGAGGGAGTGTGAGACACAGATCCACCTAACAAACATGCTGTAGACTTAGACCAATAGCACCCCCAAAAAACAAAGAAAAAACACAGCCCCCTGTAAGAGTGAAAATAATGCAGGCAGGTGTTCAGCAGCAGGGGTGAGGGGGTTATCCAGCTTAATGAACTGAATGCAGCATGTACAATTTCCTGCCTTGGGGACAGGAGGTGTAGGTGTGCATTTGATGCAAGTAGCTCATGGCCGTCAGAGACCAAGTATGGGTTCTTGTGACCAGAGTTGCTGAATTGAAGGAGCTAAGGGAGACAAAGAGGTACATAGATAAGACTTTCCAGGACACAATAGAATGGTCCCATCCCCAATCTGATAGCTTCTGTGCTGCTAAAGAGGATGAAAGCCTCAGAGAAGGAGAACATCAAACTGGAGTGGAGGGAAATGATCCCATAGTTGGGATCCTCCTTGGAGATCATGGCATGATGTCCTGTTGCACTGAGAATACCGCTCTGTGTGAGGAGACCCCGGTTATTTGGATGAGAGCAGAAATAGTAATGGGGGTCTGGTTATTAGCAATCTAGAGAGTTGGGTTTGTGATGGCCAAGAGAATAGCATGAAATTGCCTGTCAGGTGCAATGGTTGTGGACATCTCGAGACATCTAGATAGAGATATGCGCAGTGCTGAGAGGGAGTCGGTGGTCATGGTACCTGTAGGTACCAATGACATAGGAAAAGGTAGGAAAGGGGTCCTGGAGGCCAAATTTAGGCTGCTAGATAAGGATTAAAGTCCAGGACCTCCATGATAGCATTCTCTCAAATGCTTCCAGTTCCATGTGGAGGGCCAGTGAGGCAGAACCGGAGGGTCTCAATGAGTGGATGAGATAATGGTGTTGGAAAGAGAGTTTTAGGTTTATTAGGAACTGGAGAAACTTTTGGTAAAGGAGGAGCCTGTACAGGAAGGATGAGCTTCACCACAATCAAAATGGAACCAGACTGCTGGCATGTAAAATTAAAAAGATCAGAGAGGAGTTTAACCGTGTTAAAATCATTCTTGGTAACCAAGAGAAGTAGTAGACCGGAAACCAGTGAACCAAACTGGTGTGTCAGAAATTAGGCCTCGCTGGTGGATGAAATAATGAGGGAGGGGCTGTTCACACATCACTCCCTTTAGGGTCCTTAAAGAAATAGACTTTGGGAGAAAAATTGGTAACTGGAGTGAGCCTTCATCATCCAGATCCTGAGAGTCATCCCGAGCAGACTGGGCCAGAGAGAGAGACCCAGATAACAGCATCACCTCCACCAGCTCCAGCTGAAACCCAAACACCACCTGGGATGTGAGGCGTTACATCTCTCCACACTGCATGGTATCCTTTTCCTTCCATACCTTATTTCTTCTTTCCCCTCTCTCTCTCCTTCTTCATTTTTTCTAGTAGGAGTCTGGATTAGCCACCAAGACCAAGTACTTTGCAAAACTGCTGTGAGCTTGTGACCAGAGAGGCAGATAAATGCAATACTTGAAAGATCCTGATTCTGGTTTGCCAATTTTGCCTGATCTCATAGTGGCTGATCAGACTCTGCCATGCCTGTGATTTTCTAGCAGTTACAAATGAGAGTCAACACCAGAGACAGAAGCTGCATTTTCTATCTTTGCTGTTTTTTTCTCTCCTTTGGTGTGTGTTCGTCTTGTTTTGTTTGCTAGGAAACGGGAGGAGATTTCTTTACACAGTGCCCTCCTCTCTCCTGCGCTCTGCCGGGAATGGTGATGTGTGTCTCAGCTGTGTGTGAGGCCTAGCTCTGCCCACGCATCCACTGGAGAGGATTTGCACACAAATGAGAGCACATCACTCCCTTGAGTGGCACACAGGATCACAACACCACTCACTCCAATGTGGCGTGGCTGCCCCTCGTCATGAGCCAAATTGGAGTGGTGTTGCAAGTCTGTGCCAGGTCACAATGCCACTCATTCCAGTCAGTGAAGCACTTTCAGTGTGTGAACAAGTCCATACTGGTTACAGAAAATGGCCTCCCCCCACAAATTCGGGCTGTAGGCACATGCCTACTTTGCCTGTGCTTTGATTTAGCCCTGCCCACAACACACCCTTATACCAGGCTCTGCTCCAGTATGAGGAGGTATTCGGTTCCAGGAGTTTAATGTGGAACCTTCAGGGAGAGGCCCTAGGCCAGAACATGGTGCATTTGGGGGAGATTGTCATACACATATATAGTTTGATGGAAACAATTTGGGTAATGTGTATTCTGGTTTTATGGAGATGCATGATTGGGGTTATTGGATGTTGTGTGGGGTACATGGCTCCCCCGGCAGGCAGCTCTAAGAAACCGTGAAGGGATGAGCTGAGTGACTGAGTGTGTTGTGCTGGGAGATGTGTGTTGATCTCTGCCGGTGGCGAAGGAGATGTGCCTGCTGCAGTGAGAGACTTTGTGTGTCTGGGGTTCCAGTGTGTGATAGTTGTGTTCTCATGTGGGTGGTTCGGAAGAACTGCAGCAGTTTGGGCCAAGTAATCCACCCTCTATGCAGTCTCCCTCATAACCACCAAGGGAATATTGCATTCAAATTAGCCACAAACCGAGGAGGGAACTGGTTAGGTGAGATATACCCAGTTATCCTGGCACGTGACCTGCTCCCACACACTGCACTGGAAGGTGAAAAAGCCCCAAGTTCTCTGCCAACTGACATGAAGGAAAATTCCTTCCCAACCCCACATAG